>NC_083421.1:32815267-33118298 GCF_020745735.1 Hemiscyllium ocellatum | reverse complement strand
AGCGTCGGAGACTGAGGGGTGACCTTATAGAGGTTTACAAAATTATGAGGGGCATGGATAGGGTAAAGAGACAAAGTCTTTTCCCTGGGGTGGGGGAGTCCAGACCTAGAGGGCATAGGTATAGTGTGAGAGGGGAAAGTTATAAAAGAGACCTAAGGGGCAACATTTTCACACAGAGGGTGGTACTTGTATGGAATGAGCTGCCAGAGGAAGTGGTGGAGGCTGGTACTATTGTAACGTTTAAGAGGCATTTGGATAGGTACATGAATAGGAAGGGTTTAGAGGGATATGGGCTGTGTGCCGGCAGGTGGGACTAGATTTGGGTTGGGATATCTGGTCGGCATAGACGGGTGGGACCAAAGGGTCTGTTTCCATGCTGTATATCTCTATGACTCTATGACACCTTTGTTTAGCTGAGTGGCGAGGAGATTGCTGCTGGAATTTGCAGAAGGAGAATCAAAAGAACCCTGCATGTGCCTTTATATTAATTAAATTATGTAAATAATGATAATCATAACGATTCCTGAACAACTAAGATAAAATTTTATGAGGCATGCATTTTCTAAAGTTGCACATCACAAGCTCACTCAAGTATACATGGTACAATAATTGAAAGGAGGCTTCCCCTGGATGCAGAGAGCAATTTCTTCAAGCAGAGGGTGGTGTATCTTTGGAATTTGCTATCGAGAGTGCTGGGGAACCTCAGTCTTTCACTCAGTTAACAACGGAGTTTGACGTATTTTTAGTTTCCAACAATATCAAAAAGGTGCAGTACAAGAATAATGACACGAAGGTAGATGATTAGCCATGATCCAGAGTGATAGAATGTGTTCAAGGGGCTGAATGGCCTCCTCCCCCTCCTTGTGTTCCTACAGTCTATGTTCCTTTAAAGTGCTGGAAACCCTCACCATGTCCCACATATCTGTGGAGAGAGAAACAATTAACAATTTTGGTCTGTGACCTTGGGTCAGAACTCAGACCTAAAACGTTAATGCTGCTTCTCTCCACACATGCTGCCTGGTCTGCTGAGAATTTCCAAAACGTCCTCTTGTCTGTCCATTACAGATATACAGCATCTGCATTGTTTGACTTTGTTAAAAAATAGTCATCTCAGAAGAACAAGAATGAGAAATTCATTCATTCCTTCAATGCTGTTCCTCCACTGAACATGAAGTGTATTCATTCTCAGCTTGACACTATGGACATAATCTCCTGAAGGAAAGTTTATATTGAATGTATTTTAATGGTTTACTGGTTCCTAAGGAAAGGTCACTGATTTCTCTGATTTCTCTCCACAGATGCCGCCAGATTGGCTGAGCTTTTCCAGCGCTTCCTGGTTTTGTTTCTGATTTACAGCATCTGCAATTCTTTTGATTTTACTTAATTTTTCGTATTCAAACTGCATCTCCTTCTGACCTTGTCTTGATATTTTATCCAACTGGGGCCTCGCATCAACGGAATTTCTTGCTGCTCGCTACTTTTTCATGAATTGTTTTGTGGGACGTGAACGATGACTGGCAAGGTGATCCAAACCAAGTTGCCAAGTAAGGTCATTAGTGAACCTCATCAGCTCCATGGCATCATCGACAAGACTAGACATATACTCAAGATTTTATGAACTGAATTTAAGTTTCAACGGCTATGGTGGGTTTTGAACACTCTAGGGCCTTAATTTGAGCCTCTGGTTTACTTGTGCAATAAACAACACCACAACACCGCCAACTCCCCAGGACTGGCATCCTTGATGGCTATGCTTTCAAAGGAAATTTGTATATTCCAACTCAAACTTGCCCCATTATAAGCATCGACATTGAATGAATCTTTACTAATCATGATCTTAATGATGGAAAATATATAGACTATTGAAATTTGAATTCCATCGTTGATTTCATACCAGTAACTTTGATAGACTGAAATACCTTTCAGAACCTGACAACATGGGTTGGTCAAATCTCATGAAACCTCAATGAATTAAACAAAAGACAGCCAGTGTGAAATTAACATTTCCCCAAAGGAAACTAACCAGAAAGCCAAAGGCGCTCATCGCTTTTCCAACAGGCACTATCCCGAGTACTTCACATGCAAACAATGAAACATTACTTGCGAATAGAATATGCAACCTCAAGAGACTCTTTCTGCATCAGAAATAAAGGTTGATTCTTTTAAACTGCCGTATTGAAACAATATGAGGATAAGATCCAATGACAACAACAACAACTGGAAAGAAACGTCAGAAAACTGAGAGTCTAAAAAGTGACAGCAATATTCCCTAATGGAACAGGAATTACCTGTTGTCTGAGGTCCCTTAAACAAGATTGTAAACAAAATCTTCCTTTCTTTTGGTGCATGTGCTTGTGTGTGTGAGGGAGAGAGAGAAAGTAAGAGTGTGTGTGTGTGTGTGTGTGTGTGTGTGTGTGTGTGTGTGTGTGTGTGTGTGTGTGTGTGTGTGTGTGTGTGTGTGTGTGTATAAGTGTGTCATGTGTGAGAACATAAAAACATACGAACTAGGAGCAGGAGTAGACCATCTGGCCCTTTAAGCCTGCTCTGCCACTCAATGAGATTATGGCTAATCTTTTCATGGATTCAGCTCCATTTGCCCACGGTTTCACCACATCCCTTAATTCCTTTATTTTTCAAAAATGTATCAACCTTAGCTTTAAAAGCGATTACTGAAGTATCGTCAACTACTTCACTGAACAAGGAATTCCATAGATTAACAATCCTCTGAGTTAAGAAGTTCCTTCTCAGTTCAGTTCTGAACCTACATTCTCTAATCTTGGGGCCATGCCCTCTTATCCTAGTCTCAATGGAAACATCTTATCTATTTCTATTTTATCGATTCCTTTCATTATTTATATGTTTCTATAAGATCCCCCCTCATTCTTCTGAATCCCAATTAATATAATCCCAGTCTACTCAGTACCTCCTCACAAGCCAACCCCCCTCAACTCTGGAATCAACATAGTGAACCTCCTCTGCAACCCCTCCAGTGCCAGTAAATCCTTTCATAAGGAGGCCATATCTGCAGACAGTACTCCAGGTTTGACCTCACCAGCATCTTGTACAGCTGTAATGTTACCATCTGCTTTTAAAACTTAATTCCTTTAGCAATGAAGGACAAAATTCCATTTGTCTTCCTAATTACTTGTTGTACCTGTGGACCAACCTTCTGCGATTCATGCACAAGGACACCTGCTGCAATGTTTTACCTTTCAAATAATAATCTATTTTGCTGTTACTCCCATCAAAATGTATGACTTCATATTTACTAACATTGTATTCCATCTGCTAAACCTTTGCCCACTCACTCAAAGTATGGATGTTCCTTTACAAAGTTACACAGTCGTCTGCACACTTTGCTCTGTCACCCATGTTAGTGTCATCAGCAAATTTTGACACTGTACACATGGTCCCCAACTCCAAATCATCTCCATAAATTGTAAATAATTGTGGTCCCAACACCAATCCCTGAGGCACACCACTAGTCACTGATTTCCAGCCAGAATAGTACTCATTTATCCCCACTGTTTGCTTCCTGTCAGTCAACCAATCATCTATCCATGCTCATACTCTACCTCTAATACCATGCATCCTTATCTTATGCAGCAGCCTCATGTGTGGCACCTTGTCAAAGGATTTTTGGAAATCTAGGTATACCACATCCACTAGGTCCCCATTGTCCACCTTCCTTGAAATGTCTTCATAGAATTCCAAAAGATTTCTAAAGCATGGCCTGCCCCTAATGAACCCATGCTGCGTTTGTACAATGGGAAAATTTCTTTCGCAATGCCCTGCTTTTTCTTCCTTGATAATAGATTTAAGCACCTTCCCCACTATAGAGGTTAAGCTCACTGGTCTATAATTCCCCATTTTTTTTTGTCTACCTCCCTTTTTAAATACTGGTGTCACTTTTACTATTTTCCATTCTGCTGGGACTGCCCCAGAGTTCAATGAATTTTAGAAAATTACCACCAGTTAAACTACCATTTCTCCCGCCATCTCTTTTAGTACCCTGGGATGCATTCCACCAGGTCCAGGAGATTTATCTATCCTTAGTTCCATGAGCTTACCCAACACTAACTCTTCCATAATAATAATTGTTTCCAGGTCCTCACCTACCTTTGTCTCTTCATCATTTACTGGCCTGTTATTACTATCTTCCACTGTGAAGACTGATCCAAAGTACCTGCTCAATGCCTCAGCCATTTCATCATTCCCCATGACTAATTTCCCCTTCTCATCCTCTGAAGGACCTATATTTATTTTAGTCTTTCTTCTTCGTTTTGTCTACATCAAGAAACCTTTGTTATCTGTCTTCATATTCTGTACTAGTTTTTTTCTCATGCTTTATCTTACATTTCTTTATAGCTCTTTTTGTGGCTTTCTGTAGCCCTTTAAAGTTTTCCCAATCTTCAAGTTTCCTGCTATTTTTGGCCACTTTGTATGCCTTCTCATTCACTTTGATAGACTGCCTTATTTCCTGAGACACCCATGCCAGATTACCCTTCCTCTTACAGCCCTTCCTTCTCACTGGAACATACTTTTGCTGAGCACTTTGAAACATTTCCTTGAAGGTCCTCCACTGCACATCAACTGTCGCATAATAAAATCTCTGTTTCCAGTCCCCTTTCGCCAGGTCCTTCCTCATTCTATCATAGACCCCCTTATTCAAGCACAGGACCCTGGTATTGGATTTTATCTTCACACTATCCAGCTGTATTTTAAATTCAACCATACTGTGATCACTCTTTCCAACAGGATCTCTGGCTATGAGATGATTAATTAATCCTGTCTCATTACACAGGACCAAGTCGAGGATAGCTTGCTCCCTTGTCGGTTCCATTACTTGCTGTTCAAGAAAACTATTATGGATCCTTCAACAAATTACTCCTCAAGGCTACCCTGAACAAGCTGGTTTGACCAATCTAAACGCAGATTAAAATCCCCCATGATAATAGCCATACCATTTGTGCAGGCATTACTTATTTCCTTGTTTGAAGTTTAAACTTGAAGTTTAGAAGAATGAGAGGTGACCTCATTGAAACATACAGGATTCTTAAAGGGCTTGACAGTATAAATGCTGAAAGGATGTTTCTCATTATGGGAGAATCTTGGACCAAAGGGTATGGTCTCAGAATAAAGGGATGTCAATTGAAAACCGATGAGGAGGAATTTCTTCTCTCACAGGGTTGAGTGTCAGAGGGTTGTGTTGCAGAGCCCTCATGTATATTTGAGCCACATAAATTCTTGATGAACAGGAATATCCAGGGTTATGGGGAGAAGGCAGGCGAATGGGTGGAGAAACATATCAGCTGTGATTGAATGGTGGAACAGATTCAAATGACTGAATAGCCGAGTTATGTTCCTGAATCTTATGGTCAGATGGTCTTGATCAGGAAGGGAATCAAGGGTTACAGAAAAAGTTCAAGAAAATGGACATGAGAAATGTCTGCTCAGCCATGATCCAAAGAATGGTGAAGGAGGCTCATGGGGCCAAATGGCCTACTCCTGTTCCTGTTCCTGTTCCTGTTTCTTACAGTCTTATTCAAGAATAAAACATCACAGCATGAACCAAACAAAAAATAACAATGCCTTCAGTCTGGAATGTAGAGCTTCAAGTCACAAGCTCAGTGGTCAGCACTGCTGCCTCAGAGTGCCAGGGACACGGGTTCAATTCCCACATCGGGCAACTGCCTGTGTGGAGCTTGCACATTCTCCTCGTGTCTGCGTGGGTTTCCTTCGGGTGCTCCGGTTTCCTCCCACAGTCCAAAGGTGTGCAGGTTAGGTGAATTGGCCAAGCTAAATTGCCCATAGTGTTCGGGAGATGGGTCTGGGTGGGTTGCTCTTTTGAGGGTCGGTGTGGATTTGTTGGGCTGAAGGGCCTGTTTCCACACTGTAGGGAATCTAATCTAATCTAATCTAATCTAATCTAATCTAAGAAGCACCAATTGTGGACTAACA
The DNA here is from genome assembly GCF_020745735.1 of Hemiscyllium ocellatum. Taxonomy (NCBI): domain Eukaryota; kingdom Metazoa; phylum Chordata; class Chondrichthyes; order Orectolobiformes; family Hemiscylliidae; genus Hemiscyllium; species Hemiscyllium ocellatum. The sequence continues at coordinate 33,112,337 of NC_083421.1, read as the reverse complement.
GAATAGACAAGCTCCAGACCACCAGGAATCTACCTGAGGTTAAGGCTTGAAACTGTTGCAAATACATCATTAAGATGATCCTATCAATTGCAGTTTGTTTGTCTCCAGCTGGACAGTGATTCTGCATAGGAAGCATCTCCAGTATCAACTCAATGCAAATTCACAGAAAATAGATAGAGAATGTAATTGAATCAAAACAATGCTTCAGTCAAAGTAGTATTTACTAGTGTGGTGACTGAGCCAGCCAAAGGGATCATGAGGTATAAATTATACATGAGGCTCACTGACAAGTGAAGTGATCTATCTCAAGCAGAAATAGAATGGAGAGCAGCATTTAACACAGACAGTGGTCTTTCACTGAAACAACCCAAGCAATTTAACCTGTTATCATGTACACAGAAACTTGTCAGAGAATTGCACATTTGAAATTAACAATATAATACTTCTGCATGGTGTTACATTTTACAATCACTGACTCATTGGCAGACCAAAAGAATTGGCACCTTGTAAAAATGTTAACGAAGAGCTGGTAATGAAGGAGGCACAATGTCACTTGTGAATCTGCATTTCAAATGCTCTTGTTGTTTATTCATGACTGGCAGGATTGAAAGTGACCAGGTATGCCCAATCAATCAAATAGAACAGGCATTACTTCAAATCCATTGATGCTGAATGTTAGAGAATGCCCGAAGGTGAACCAACAAGAAACCTACTCTCCCACTAAGTCTACGATGAGGTGGAAGCAATTCAGAAAAGGGTAACTGCAATATTTCCAATAATTTTCCTTCAGATTTTTATATCAAAAATACAATCACACATCAAAATTATCTTTTACTGCAATTTAAAAAAAAGCTTTCACAAGCTTGAATATTGGAAAGATTGATCTTTCAGTGTTCTTTTAAAGAAAATAACTAATCTATCAAATCAAAAACATACTAGACAGGAAATCAAAACTGTAATCTAGGCAATATCAATGCCTTAGTGTTAAAGCAATCATTCGAGCTTTATTCTCCAGAAGATAATGTCACTGAATCCAACATTTGGATTAGAGTCATGTAGCATGCTCTCCTGTACATTGTGTTGATTTCATCTATTTTCACTTCAATATCAATTGTGCTATTTTTTTTAATCAGCAGCTTCATTTTGTTTTAAAGATGGTTCCTCTTGTCTGAGCCGTTCTGTTTTGAATCACTTTTAGGAATTTGGGCCTGTTCCATCAACTCCCTTTTCCTGCTTTCTTTTGCCAGAAGTTTAGCCTTTTGCCAATCACAATGTCACTTACTTCCAAGAACTGGGATCAGAAGTATTAGCACGTCATTAGCATTGCTACCTCATAAAATCTATGTTTGTGTTAATTGTCCAAGGTAATTTGGAGAATATGGCTTTGCTCTGTCTCCACAGCCTCCATGATGCTGCATCTCTTCTTGTTGCTCCCCTCTGATTCCTGATGAAGGGCTTATGCTCGAAACGTCGAATTCTCTATTCCTGAGATGCTGCCTGGCCTGCTGTGCTTTGACCAGCAACACATTTGCAGCTGTGATCTCCAGCATCTGCAGACCTCATTTTTTACCCCTCTGATCTACTCTCTTTTCCAAACTTTTTCTTTGCTTCTCAAGCTGGTTTTAGTTTATCTCTTCTTTCCATCTGATGGTTGGTGCTATGAAGATTATTGGCAGGGAAAGAAACCAACCATTGGTTGCAAAATACATTTAGGTTAGCAGACATTAACAACATGTTTTAGATTAGATTACTTAAAGTGTGGAAACAGGTTCTTCGGCCCAACAAGTCCCCACTGACGCTCCGAAGAGCAACCCATCCAGACCCATTCCCCTACAATTACTCCTTCACCTAACACTACGGGTAATTTAGCATGGCCAATTCACCTAACCTGCACATTTTTGGAGTGTGGGAGGAAACCGGACACCCAGAGGAAACCCACGCAGACATGGGGAGAATGTGTAAACTCCACACAGAGAGTCGCCTGAGGTGGGAATTCAACTCAGGTCTCTGGCGCTGTGAGGAAGCAGTGCTAATCACTGTGCCACCGTGCTGCCCATTGATGCTGAGTGTTAGAGAGTGCTCGAAGGTGCACCAACAAGAAACCTACTCTCCCAATAAGTCTATGATGAGGTGGAAGCAATTCAGAAAAGGGTAACTACAATATTTCCAATAATTTTTCTTCTGTGTCCCTCAGTATTACCCTTTCTATTATTTCTCTCAAATATTCACTCTTCTCAATGCCTACCTCATCTATTGCAAACTTTATCCTTCATTCATAAACAAATCCTCATTTCTATCACTATCCATAGCTTTTCTATCAACCTTTTAAAAAAAAACACGCCGTTATTCTTCCTTTGCTCACAGAATTGCCCTAATCCTACTTTTCACTTGAATCCCCATCTAAAACTGGAATCCAGGAACTCTCTCCCTCATGGTACTTTGAATGTCCCTTCACTCCAAGGTCAGATGGGCAATAAATGCAGGCCTAGCCAGTGATGCTAACGTCCCATGAGAAACTTGGAAAAAATAGGGGCACAACATCTGCATCTAGGTCCTGTCCATTTTTAAAGGCCCTACTCTGAAGGAATTCAACACCATGATGTCAAAACCAGTTTCACCCATTTTATCCAGGGCACCAGCAAGACCAAAATCAGTGGATGGTACTCAGTGCCCACTTCCAGGTTTATCTGAACACTGACAGATGTGGAAAAGGAGAGAATTCACATCCAATGTTTCTGGACCAGACTTAGATTAGATTAGATTAGACTTACAGTGTGGAAACAGGCCCTTCGGCCCAACAAGTCCACACCGACCCGCCGAAGCGCAACCCACCCATACCCCTACATTTACCCCTTACCTAACACTACGGGCAATTTAGCATGGCCAATTCACCTGACCCGCACATCTTTGGGCAGTGGGAGGAAACCGGAGCACCCGGAGGAAACCCACGCAGACACGGGGAGAACGTGCAAACTCCACACAGTCAGTCGCCTGAGTCGGGAATTGAACCCGGGTCTCAGGCGCTGTGAGGCAGCAGTGCTAACCACTGTGCCACCGTGCCGCCCACATGACCAGTTCCATATGCACTCCAATGTAATTCTTTTGATCTGAGACATAAGCTAAGAGGCCATCACTCAACATAAAGCAACTTAACTGGCATTGACCCACTGGAATCAACTCGAAATACATTCCAACTTGATACTTACCTTTAGCAGTTTAGTGAGAACAGCAAAATTTCATTTCTGAAACTTGATGTGATTGCCTGTTTGCACACCTGTACTGTGTTGAATTGACTCAACTAGTAATTATGGGTATGAACCCCTCCCAGTCAGTGGTCAAGACCTGCAGGCAACTTATTACATGTATATAAAATACAGGCCAAACACTAATATTGATCCTGTCCCTCACAATCATCAGGCGTGCAGATCAATCGACAACCATAGAAGTGAAAATTGATCTTGTGACTATTGATTCGTCAGGAAGATTAAGCAACTTCAGTAATAACGCAAGGTAATAAAAGGCATGACTGTGAAATGATGTGTTGCAAATAAACACTAGCTCTTAATTTCAAAAAGGAAAGGCATAAAAGTACTGACCACAAAACAAGCATCAAGTAATTCTTATTTCTCCACAGTAAGTGCTTCTACGAGTGGCCATTTGATGACAAGATGGCTCAACAAGACAAGGAGGTCTGGAAACAGATTTAAATTCTTTGTTTCATCATTGACTTTCCAGAATGAGCAGTCAAAACTGTTAGCGTATTTCTGATGAAGGGCTTTTGGCTGAAATGTCGATTCTGCTTCTCTGATGCTGCCTGATCTGCTGTGCTTTTCCAGCACCACACTCTCAACAGCTAAATTTGTTCCTCAAAGCAATAATTGTTTTGCCGGTACTATTGAAAAGGCATTGGTTTGGTTGCTAAGGTTGTTATTCATAGAAACCAATCTCTCACAGCAACAGGATTCAGGATGCCAGCTTTGATGATTATGGCACCTCTTCTTATAACCTAACTAAGCACCTCATGTGCTGACAGACTACATGTGTGAACCTGAATGAACTTCTACGAACACAAGGAGCATGGTTTTGGATGCTCAACAATTTATAGCCCTAATTAGCAATTTGAAACAATATAATGTTCCGAGAAGAGACTCAAGAGTTAAAAATGCCTGCTGAAACATCTAAATTATCCAACAAACCAGTCAGTCTGACCATAAAGCCTGAATTTCATTCAGAAACCAACTATTTTGCTATGATCCAGTCACAGAAACAATGAAGTGATCAGTGTCACCTAACTCTCATACCCAACTTTTAAGCGCCTGGCACCAAATCTTCCTGCTACAAGAGTGTGGATGGCAGACTACACAACCTCTTACCTTTCTCATTGAGACGTTACATGAAAACAGAAATATTCTTTGCTACTTTGAACAATTTCCAATCATGCTGAAAATACATTATGAGATATGGGCTTCCTTGTTCCTCCACAATAGTCCATGAGACTCAAAAAGGAAGAAAATATGGATGATTTGAAAACAATATCCTCAGGATCTGAGATATCCGAGCAGTTATTACTTATCCTCACCTGACCTTGCAGATAATCTTCAGAGAACAACTTAATGTGTAAACTGTGGGACTGGGTCGCACCAGATAGGAACATAAGAGAGCCAGTTGGCATTTTACAACAATCATTCTCACAGCTGCCCCCATAGATAATGCAGCATCTAATCTTCCACATAGAAAGCTTCCAAACAGCGATGATTTGAAAGCCATATTGATCTGTTTTAGCAACCATCTGAAGGTTAAATCTTAACTCAGACACTAGAAAATTCCCTGTCCCTGGAACAAGTGAAAGTGGTCTTACATCTTTTTTAAATGAACCTGTTCAGTTGTATTATGACATACCATCAAGCAAGTGGGACTTAAAATCTGATCTCCTGGCTCAGAGACAGGGATGCTACCACCAGGCCACAAGAGCCTTGTGAACGTTTTTATATGTCCATCCAAGTAGGCAGAAGGGCTAATGGTTTAAAATCCAAAAATAGAAAGAAATCGTTTTATCTGAGCATCACAATTAAAAGTTCACGTCTCTTATTTTTTGCTGCAGATTTGTCAGGCAAAAATTTAATCCAATACAGATCATATGCATGTGTACATTTAGCTATGTATTTATACCTTTCTCCTCGTATATTTCCCTTCATTATATTTGTGTATTTATGTGTCTACATATCAAAGAAGTTCTGAAAATTATTATCAATATAAAGCAGGCAGAATTTTCCCACCATAGGCAATGGCAAGAAAGTTGGGAAAATCATGTAAAATGACCAGCAAGGAGCTTCCTACCAGGAGCAAAAAGGATCAATATTCAACCACGTGTTGAATGGAGAGGAGAGCAGCAAGTGGCCTATTTTACATGCATTAACATTCCCATTATTACATTATCCCACTTTATTGATATGCAACTTCTCAATCTTCCACCTGTCAGATAGAAAATAGCTGGTGACAATCCTTGACGTGATAATCAGAGCAATAACTTGGCTCAGTTCATAGTTTCTCCTGTAGCTGTTCATCTTAGACATCAGGCACTAACATCTCAGGACATGCTCCATGGTCAGTGACCACATGCATCCCCCACCCACCAGGAATTTAAGGTCCCCCAGCAGATAAGTGTGGTGCTGATTTCCCCCATCCAATGGTCTGGGGCAATAGACAGGAAATGTCAAGGGCAGCTGTGCATATCAGCATTTAACTGGCTGCACAGCTGGCCTTTAAATATGGCATTGGCACTAGGAATCCCAGGAAGTCCAAGCAATGCTCAATATTCCTGCCTGCAGCAAGTGGGAGAATATGAAGAGCAGAGCATCATAAGGGTGTGGTGCAGAGGGAATTAAGTGAGTTCAGGAAGCTAACACAAAAAGCCCACACACAGAAACTGTCCACAAAACTCACCAAAAATGACAATTACTGAATTTCAGGTAAGATGCAGCCCAACAAAACCATTGAGTAAAAAATGAGGTCTGCAGATGCTGGAGATCACAGCTGAAAATGTGTTGCTGGTCAAAGCACAGCAGGCCAGGCAGCATCTCAGGAATAGAGAATTCGACGTTTCGAGCATAAGCCCTTCATCAGGAATGAGAGAGAGTAGCCAAGCAGGCTAAGATAAAAGGTAGGGAGGAGGGACTTGGGGGAGGGGCGATGGAGGTGGGATAGGTGGAAGGAGGTCAAGGTGAGGGTGATAGGCCGGAGTGGGGTGGGGGCGGAGAGGTCAGGAAGAAGATTGCAGGTTAGGAGGGCGGTGCTGAGTTGAGGGAACCGACTGAGACAAGGTGGGGGGAGGGGAAATGAGGAAACTGGAGAAATCTGAATTCATACCTTGTGGTTGGAGGGTTCCCAGGCGGAAGATGAGGCGCTCCTCCTCCAGCCGTCGTGTTGTTATGTTCTGCCGGTGGAGGAGTCCAAGGACCTGCATGTCCTCGGTGGAGTGGGAGGGAGAGTTAAAGTGTTGAGCCACGGGGTGGTTGGGTTGGTCGGTCCGGGCGTCCCTGAGGTGTTCTCTGAAGCGTTCCGCAAGTAAGCGGCCTGTCTCCCCAATATAGAGGAGGCCACATCGGGTGCAGCGGATGCAATAGATGATGTGTGTGGAGGTACAGGTGAACTTGTGGCGGATATGGAAGGATCCCTTGGGGCCTTGGAGGGAAGTGAGTGTGGAGCTGTGGGCGCAAGTTTTACATTTCCTGCGGTTGCAGGGGAAGGTGCCGGGGGTGGAGGTTGGGTTGGTGGGGGGTGTGGATCTGACGAGGGAGTCACGAAGGGAGTGGTTCTTGCGGAATGCTGATAGGGGAGGGGAGGGAAATATATCCTTGGTGGTGGGGTCCGTTTGGAGGTGGCGGAAATGACGGCGGATGATACGTTGTATGTGGAGGTTGGTGGGGTGGTAGGTGAGAACCAGTGGGGTTCTGTCTTGGTGGCGGTTGGAGGAGCGGGGCTCAAGGGTGGAGGAGCGGGAAGTGGAGGAGATGTGGTGGAGGGCATCGTCGATCACGTCTGGGGGGAATCTGCGGTCCTTGAAGGAGGCCATCTGGGCTGTGCGCTCCCACGAGGAGGTTGAACAGTTCATCAACCTTCCATCCCGACCTGAAATTCACCTGGACTGTCTCAGACTCCTCCCTCCCCTTCCTAGACCTTTCCATCTCTATCTCGGGCGACCGACTCAACACAAACATCTATTATAAACCGACTGACTCCCACAGCTACCTGGACTACACCTCCTCCCACCCTGCCCCCTGCAAAAACGCCATCCCATTTTCCCAATTCCTTCGTCTCCGCCGCATCTGCTCCCAGGAGGACCAGTTCCAACACCGCACAGCCCAGAATCCGCCTGGGAACCCTCCAACCACAAGGTATGAATTCAGATTTCTCCAGTTTCCTCATTTCCCCTCCCCCCACCTTGTCTCAGTCAGTTCCCTCAACTCAGCACTGCCCTCCTAACCTGCAATCTTCTTCCTGACCTCTCCGCCCCCACCCCACTCCGGCCTATCACCCTCACCTTGACCTCTTTCCACCTATCCCACCTCCATCGCCCCTCCCCCAAGTCCCTCCTCCCTACCTTTTATCTTAGCCTGCTTGGCTACTCTCTCTCATTCCTGATGAAGGGCTTATGCTCGAAACGTCGAATTCTCTATTCCTGTGATGCTGCCTGGCCTGCTGTGCTTTGACCAGCAACACATTTTCAACCAACAAAACCATTATCAAGTTTGTTACAAATCAGGAATATGGGAACTCTTTCCCCACTGCCATAGAGTTAATCAATGAGTTATATAGTTGGTGAGGTTTTTCCTTTGGACCATTGATATATATTTTACCTCTTTTGTTTTCAATCCCAGAACTACAACTTGAGATGTTGTGTTAGTGAATTGGTCATGGCAGCTTAAGGCGATCTATGCAAGGATTGCACACCATGGCTGTAAGGATTATCTTTCAGCATCTCACACACTTTTACAATTAGACAGTCAGTTTCAGCACAAAGCCTCAGGAATTTATATTTGCTGAAGGATAACTTAAATCTATGTTTACAGCAGTGGTCTGATTTCTGCAATTTCAAAAGTAGTGGTTACCATGCCATTCCACAACAGTGTTTTGATAACGTATCATTTATGCATTATGTCAGGACCATATCATTAAAGAGCTCGCTGCTGCAATTGCCGAAGGAAAGTTGGTCAAGGGAGAATGGATGATTTGTCCTCTTCGAATTGAATAAATAGAAGGACTGACAGAAGATAAGCTGAAACTAAAAGAGAATAACAATGCAAAGGGAAATGAGATTCAGGGGAAAAAAAATGTTAGAGAAGAGAGAAAAAAATACAGCTAGTATTCTTTAGCTTCTGTAAACAGCACCACTTTATTTTATTGGGCCACACATGCTAATGTCTATACAAATTCCACATTCAAATCATACTGCACACACAATTCAATCATACATCATGACAGTTAGAAAATAAATAGCATCATTGAAATGCATTGGAAAGTTAAATATGACTCAGAATTCTCTTCTCAATAACAGAATGCAGCTGTGATGAATGAATACTCAGCTTAATTCCCACATATAAAAGGAAAACTACTTATGCTTACAGTCACCTTGAATTATTGCTCTCCAGCTCCCATCAATTAAAAGTCATTACCATCCTTCATAGATGCACTGTCATGCACTATCATTTTTTTTCAAATACCGAAGTGTGTGTGCCTTAACTCTTAAATGGATTGCTTGGAGTATGTGCTCATTCAGCATAGAAAGGTTTGCTATCTGCACTGATAGACTTTAATCTTCACCTCACAGGCAGAAATCAGACAAGTCAGGGGAAGAAAGAAAAACAACTAAGTGCTTCATCATCCATCAGCTAAAAGTACAAAAAGCAATTGATGAAGAGATAAGAGAGCCTGTCTAAGATAGAAAAAAAATGATGCTATCCTGTGCACAGATTGTTTACCTAGAAGAAGGGATAATTTGTCAAAGATCTATCGCTTTCCAGTATTCACTTTTCTCTTGAACGCACTGAGCTAGCTGAGAGACCAGAACTTGACATGATGTCCTACTTTGCAAAAAGCATGGGAAATAAGCTCCATCTTGTCTTCACCTGATATCTCTAGGGGTATAAACATGTGGTCAGTGATTAGGGAGTGGGAACTATCTCACTGCCGAGCTGGGGAAGCAAAAGACTGTTTGCATACTCCAAACCACCATCCTGTATGCGGTTAGTGAACTCAGCACCTACCAGGTATCATTAAACTGGCATTCACGTTCTTCCAGGACTTCAGAAGAAACCTCTTCAAAACTAAGTCTGCTGAAATTATTCAACTTGATGTATTGGCTCAAAGTGATAATACAGCAAATTAAATATTCTATGAAAGATAATTTCTTGTTTGAGAACACTTGCATAGAAATAATTTAAAGCCTAGTCAAATTTCACCTTAGAATTGTTCAGTATTTTATTCACAGGACTACAGAAAGTCCGATTTATAAATCTGGAAAATCAAACGGCAGCAACGCCTGTTTTTTATGAAGAACTAATCTTCAGGGAAAATTTCTTCTGCGTGATGAAATTGTATACTGTGTGATAAATTTGAAAATCCATTGTGTAAAAATGGATTTATAACATCATTATACAGAATAGAATAAAGTCTAACTCCTTGTTTCAAGATCTGCTAAATCTTTGATTAAAAAAAAACTCCCTGCCCATTGACGCTAATAAGTCCTGTGTATTATTTAATATTGACAGTAGAATTAAATGATAGAGATTTGCATACTTGTTCCATTTTCGTTAATGTAAGAAAATCTGTTCATTTAATAAGACCAAAACAAGAATGTGATGTCTACCCATTACTTTTCTTCCTCAATATAAATTTACTTCCAGGAAAGCTTTGCATAAATATACACCTGTTTTGTTCACAAAAATAATAATGCAAGAAGCCTAAAATATTTATAGACTCTGAGATCTCCATGATCTACTCTATACAATGTCTGACCTCAGCATTGCAAGAACACTTTCATTACACAGACTACGTTCATGATGAGGATTTCAGTATCAATGAGCCAGATTGTTGTAAATAATTAATTGACACATTTAAAATGTAATTGGACAAAAAAACTCCATTAAATTTACTGTTCAAGGCGGCAATGCTAACAACAGAAAATGAATTTTGAAAGATTTAGATGTATAATATAATTGTGAGTGACTGCAGAGAGGCTTGCAAGGATTAGGCAACAGGCAAAGTTCATGACAAAGGGAGAGTTTGAAGATATTACAGCCCATTTCGTTTATACTTCAGTTACAATGTTTTAATGCTAAACTGGGGAAAATCAAAAATGTCTTTGCTCGATATTAAAAAACCTCTATTCACAAAGGAGTGACAATGTTCAACAAGCCAGTCAAATATTTTGAAGCCATGATGTGGAGATGCCGGTATTGGACTGGGATGGACAAAGTTAAAAATTACATAACACCAGGTTATAGTCCAACAGGTCTATTTGGAAGCACTAGCTTTCAAAGTGCTGTCCCTTCAACAGGGAGTTAAAACAAAAAAACATAATGACCTCCTAAGGAGACAGACATGGGAATACAAACAATGGGGTACCCTTGTCATCCAGTACTTCCTGGGAGCAGAGAAACGACGCCATGTTCTTCACAGCCTTTAATACACTATCAATAAGGATGAGCACCTTGCCAGGACCTTCCCAATGCCTCCACTTCTCGCCTTTAAACAACCACTGAACCTTAAACAACCACTGAACCTTAAACAGCTCATTGTTCGCAGCAAACTGCCCAGTCTTCAGGACAACATCGACCATAACACCACACAACGCTGTCATGGCAACCACCGCAAGACATGTCACAGTGTCGACATGGATACAACCATCACACATGGGGACACCATTCACCATATATGTGTCAGGTACTCAGGTGACTCGGCCAACATTGTCTATCTCATACACTGCAGGCAAGAATGCACTGAGCCATGGTATATTAGCGAAACCACGCAGATGCTATGGCAAGGAAAAATGGACATTTCCCCCCAACTGGGGAACATTTCAGTGGACAGAAAAATTCGGCCTCGGATCTTTAGGTGACTATCCTCCAAGGTGGACTTCGGGATACACAACAACGCAGAGAGGCCAAGCAGAGGTTCATAGCCACGTTCGGTACCCATGAGGATGGCCCAACCAGCATCTTGGGTTCACATCTGGTGATCCTACCATACCATCCACACACACACACACACACACTCACATTCATGCACATCCTCTCATAGGCATATACTCCGTCACACTTGCACACACACTCTATCAAGCACATGCACATTTACACACACACACATACACATACACATTCTCCCTCTCTCCTACACACACATACATACACACACACTTTTCCCTCTCCCTCAGATACATACACACGCATGGGTGAATGAGCAGATTTGTATTTGCAGATACATTCTATTTTGTTCAAAATGCACACAATCTGTCAGCAGTCAGTCAATACGACATTTTATAAATTCCTACTTTGGGAATGGAACAAGTCTGGCTCAAGGTGGGAAAACAAGCAGACTGAAACCTCACATCTTTAATGCATTGTCTGAGCTGAGATGTCACATTTTGTTACAAATCGATAAAATCTTAAGTTATCTCAGGGCCGTGACTTGAAAGAAATTCCAAGACTGGATGTTAATGAACCTGCACCTCCATTCCATGTGATTAAATACTTAACAGCCATTTAGATTTATCTAATACATCACATTAGTTTGATCATTTTCTTATAAACTCTGCGTCCTATGTACCTGCCCCACCAGCTATCTGCCGAAGGAACAGTACTCCAAAAGTTTGTAATTCCAAATAAACTTGTTGGACTATAACCTGGTGTCATGTGATTTTTAATATTTTGAAGGTATTACTGCCACAGTGGACCTCAGAAATCTAGTGAAACTTTTTACCCCAAATTCTTCAGACCTTGTGTTTGGATCAGAGTGGTGCTGGAAAAGCACAGCAGGTCAGGCAACATCCGAGGAGCAGGAAAATCGATGTTGCGGGCAAAAGCCCTTCATCAGGAACTGTGGCACAACTGTTCAATCTTTTGATTGGCAGAAGTGGAATTTTGTGTGACAACTGGCTACGTGAGGCCATCACCCCTTTATCTGTATATCAGAAATTCCATCACTGAATACCTTCCATCTCAGAGCAGGTACATTGCAACAACATACAAATAAAGGAACATCATATGTTGAATTTACCATATTTTGGCTAAACATCAATTGCATTGAAATCTTTGGAAGGTTTTTCACCACAATGCCAAAGAGCATTTTCAAGCTCTTTCGAGCCATGTCTCACTGAACTCACCTCATTAACAATCTATGTTGCTCCTATCTCTTTCGTTCAACACTACTCCCATTTTGCTACATGTCAGTCCCAGCTGGGAAATCCTTCAATTGACTGGTATCCCTGGCACCGGCATCATTTTTAAAGGCTCACCTGGACAACTCTTGTTAGTTTGGAACTGCCACGCATGGTTCTTGATATCACAGAACCCATACAGTGTGGAAGCAGGCCATTTGATCCACTGGCTCTCTGAGAAGTATCCCATCTAATGCTTGTACATACCATGGCCAATCCACTTAGCCTGCCCATCCCTGGACACAATGGGCAATTTAGCATGGACAATCCACCTGACCTGCACATCTTTGGACTGTGGGAGGAAACCAGAGCACCTGAATGAAATCTGCGCGGGGAGAATGCACAAACTCCAAACAACAGTTGCCTGAGACTGGAATTGAATCTGGGTCCCTGGTGATGTGAGGCAGCAAAGCTAACCACTGAGCCACTGTGCCCCAGACATGCACACAAGGAAAATGTGGCACTACACTTTGTAGTAGGGATCCAGAGGTCTTGTTGGATAGGATGGTGTGTAAATAGGATGTTCTCTTTCTCCAGTACCAGCTGAGAAGACAACTCCAGACCATTGCCAGTCTGGTCCAAATTGGGCACCAAACCTGCAGTCCCTGCCATCTACAGGAACACACAACAATTTAAGGAGATCAATGACTTTCTTCACTCGACCAGTATATATCCACCATCTACTCTCTGATATCTCACACTCATTCTCTCTGCTAGTGCAAATAACTCCCATCATGGCTCATGCTCAGCCACTCTACTGCCTGAAACATCTTCCCCAACTCACTATCACCCACCCCAACTATCAACAACTTTAACCCTACATGCCCTCTGCACTACAAATTGTCTCACTCGAGACAGCTCCCAACCTGCAACAATTGTAAAAGCTGTTCCACCCACTTTCGTCTGCCTGACTATCTGCATCTCACTCATTCTGGGAGGAAAATTGTCTGCCACAGAACAGAAAATTAAAAAGGGCACTGAGCTGCCCAACATTCAGCTCCTCACCTCTATACAGAGATGACCCCAAGTGGCTGACTGATCATGTTCAAGCCCCTGGACTGATCTTGGAGGCTGCCCTTGACTTCCTATGCCAGAATCCCTTTGGTTGAAGCTTTGACTGAGAACTACTGAGAATCATGAGAATCATTGTGCCTGTGCCAAATGGCAAGGAAATGCAGCAAAACAGTGACCCTGGTATCGATAACCGAGGGAGCCATGCATAAAAAATGGCAACCCAAAGAAAGTGCAAAGTAGGGTGGCAGTGAGCATCCAGCAAGCTCAGAAAGATGGTGAGTGCAGTGATAACAAGTGAACAGGCCAGAAATGCAGCGTGGTCCAGTCCATGAGCTGGATGTGCCTCCCTGAGCGCAGAGAGTCCTTGCTGCAGCATCTCAATGATTGTTGCTGACATAGCTTAAAATGTAGCTTTGAAGTGCAGAAATGTACTGTAAGTAGATTGGACATGAGTCATGAGGGTACTTAAAGGCTGGCAAATGTTGAATGTCAATGTCTGTGGGCATGGTGCTCATGGTTTGCACCCTGAGATTTTGGCACCTTGTCTCTGATATGGAAGTCCTTTGGAGCAAGAGGTGAGCTGAAGCCAGCAGATACTAGCTCTGACTTCCACATCAAGAATACTAAACATCTAATTTTTTGGCGCTTCTGCTCAGACAAGAAGGTGAATATTAATGAGCTAAGGTATGTGCTCATAAAACGTTTAACAAGCTATATTCGTCTTAAATGACAGTTCACCTTGCCACTCCACTGATCTGTAAAAGAGGCAGGGAGTTGCTTCCAATATTGAGATGCATCTCACTGACTTCTTACACAATTGTACTCACACTCAGCTCATTCAAGCCCCCAAAGGTTTCTTCCGCACATAGCTCTTGCACTGCATTTGCGTCCTAACTATGGAGTAAGCGGTGAATGGAAATGTAAATGATGATGAAATTGTGACACGAGGAGGAGAGAGAGAGAGAGAATCTGAGATGGAGACTGCTAGTTGTGCTGCCCAATGTCGTGATGCATATAGTTTGAATAAAGTAATGGAATCATTTTACCATGACTACATCTGGATTGCACGTCGTGTGCACATGATATGGATTTCCAATGGCTGGAGATCAGCGAATTTCATTTCACAACAGCTGATGCTGTGATGAGAATATTGAAAAATATTTATTCAATACATGGCACTCCTGCTGAAACAAGATCAGACAACGGCCCACAGTTTGCGATCGAAAGTTTTAGGTTTTGATTGTCTGCAGGACAATGAGAGTTTTAAACATGAGTTTACGACACCATCCAGAATCTAATGGTGATGCTGTGAGAATTGTGAAATCGGTTAAAAATGCTGATAACAAAGCAAAATATGGATGTTGCATCTGTTTTATTGAATTACAAATCAACACTCTTGAGTAATGATCTTTCCCTAGCAGAGTTACTCATAGGTAGAATTACAGACCAGTCAGCCAAACAGCAGCAGGCGGGAAAATGCTGAAGTCTGGCGAAAATGATGTAACAACAAAACTTTTCGAAGATACTAATGGGGTTATGTCCATAAACACGGATTTATGAATGTGAGATGGTGCCTGACAAAACTACTGGAGTTTTTTGAGGATGTAACCACTACAATAGGTGGGGGGAAACCAGTGGACACAGTGTATTCAAACTTTCAGAAAACTTTAGATCAAGTAACACTGAAAAAGTTATTGTGCAAAATTAAAGCACAGTTTGTGTAGGTAGTGGAATCTCCTTCTAAATAAAATAACAGCTCTATTGGGACACGAAAAGCAACTGGTCAACTGAACAGCATGCTGGGTAAGGAACCTAGTCAGTAATCCTGGAAGCTTGCAGACTTCACTGTTAAATTAGATCAGGGCAGACAGATATGTAAGCCATTTACCTTGACTGACTACATTGAATAGATTTTGATGAGACAATGATGCAAGGTTTGAGATGGAACAATAAATCTCAGTTTCAGTAGAAATGTTTTTGAGACAGCCCGGCTCCCAATGTCAGCTCAATCAATAGAGAAACTGCAATATCCAATATAGTGTATTTGTAACACCTTTCCCTGAGACAGAAACTCATTAACATGGAGTAATGAATTATTCTAATTACATTAATGCATCAAACTGCTGTAACTACAAAGGAGGAATCTGCATATCGGTTATCATCATGATATAGTAAACGGTAGTGAGTCACTATAATTGGGGATGACCCAGAGAACTGTAGTTAAAGGGACCACTTGGATCAGAAGGAGTGACACTCTGGAGACAACGTCAGCACAAGAAGCAGAAGCTTTGGGAGTCAGAAGAGCAGCCTCAGCTGTAATCAGGCCAGCTGCAATTTCTTCACCATTTTGCAATTCCAAAGCAGATTTCAAACCAGTGTGAGTACATACACATTTAAGAACTGTAAGGGGAAATCAGAGGGCATGAGGGGTTTCATAGGATTGCAAGTCTATCTTGATTTCAATGACAATAAACCATGCCTCATGGTAAACAACATCTCTTTATTACTGTAAAATGATTCCCGGTAATTAATTAAATCAGATACATAGAAGAACAATGTTATAAAATGTTGGTTATATACTGACATGGATTTAGTATTGGTTAGCCAACAGAAAACAGAATAGGAATAAATGAATCATATTTGTAGTGGAAAATATGACAAATGGGATATCACAAAAGATCTGTGTTTGCACCCAGTTATTTAAAAATGCACAACTCTGGTAAGTGAATCAAGTCCAATAATTCTGTTTGTTAACAACATAAAACTAGGGAGATTGCAAGTGGTGAGAGGGATGTAAAGAGATTTCAGGATGATTCAGGTGAATTGACTGATTGGGCAAATAGAATCATAGAATCCCTACAGTGTAGATAGAGGCCATTTGGCCCATTGAGACTGCATTGACCCTCGAAAGAAGATCCCACCCACCCATCCTATCTCTGCATTTATCATAACTAAACCACCTAGCCTGCACAGCCTTGGACATTATGGGGCAATTTAGCACAGCCAATCTACCCAACCAGCACACATTTGGATTGTACAGCAGTTGCAGTATGATGTGAATAACATGCAGTCAGAAGAATAAAATGACAGGTTGTTATTTGATTGGGAAGTGTGGATGCATGAAAGGACATGGGTGCCCTTGTACACTGGTTATTGAAAGCCAGAATGCAGCTGCAGAAAGGACAGCAAATGGTATGTTGGCCATCACTGCAAGAGGGTTTGTGTCCAGGAGCAAGGAACTCTTACTCCAGCTGTTCAAGGCTTTGGCATGTATTTTCTGCAATTTTAATCTCCTTACCGAAGAAATTATATAGTTGCCATAGACAGAAGTGAACTTTCGAGATAGGAGAAAGTGAGGACTGCAGATGCTGGAGATTAGAGTCAAGAGTGTGGTGCTGGAAAAGCACAGCAGGTCAGGCAGCATGCTTGGAGCAGGAGAATCGACGTTTCAGACAAAAGCTCTTCAACACTCTCGAGAAGTGAACTTTCACTTGACTGATTGCTAGGATGACAGGTTTAACAGAGAAGGAGAGATTGAGTTGACTGGGCCTACATCCATTGGAGTTGCAAAGAATTAGAAGGGATCTCATTGATATGTGTGAGATTTGGACTGGACAAATTAGATACAGGGTTGATGGCTTGTCTAGCTAGTCTCTAGAAATGCGTTTGCACATTTGCAATGGAGCTGAGGAGAACTGGCTTCACTCAGAGAGTGTGAATGTGTAAATTTGTGAAATTCTCTATCACAGAAGGCTGTGCAGATGAAATCACTGAAAATATTTAAGAAGGAAATGGAATCATTTCTAAAAGCTGGAGGAGTAAAGGGGGATAGAGAGAGACCAGGAGGATGACATTGTGATGGGCGATCAGCCATGATGATGCTGAATGACAAAGCAGGTTTGATGGGCCTTAATTTCAATGTTGGGACTAATTGGAAGATCAGTTTCAGTTTTCACCCCATCATAACACAAATAAAGACAGAAGAAATTGACAATTAAAGAATCATTAGCTTTGCAGTTGAGAAATATAATAATTCAGGGAGATAAAAATCAATATTCAGTGAAAAAGTGTCATTGATTTCATTTAAATAGCTCTTTTCTATTGCTAATTTGGCAAGAGTCTGATGAAGTAAAAACCTAATAACAGAGACCCAACATGAAATTAAAATGGGCTCATTCATAAAAAATCACTTATTAAATATAACTCATTTTTATTGGTTTAAATACAGTACCTGACAAAATAACACCTTGTAAAGGAAATGTTCCTTTTTAACAATACACACTGCGCGGCAATCAACATGAACATCCATCAGCAGTACCATTCAGAGACCTGACAACATAAGTAGCTGTGAAAATATCAACAAATGTATAAACAACAGTTTATACTTTGACAACATCTTAAACTTTGCAGGAGCGTTATCTAAGCAAAAATTGACACCGAGCCACAATAAAAGATCTTCAGCCAGATGACCAAGAACTTCAACGAGGAAAGTCTGAAAGAGTGTCTTAAAGCTGAGAAGAGGGAACAAGAATTAAGGGGAATTCAAGAGTTTAGGACCTTGGCAGTTGAAGAGGCAGTTGCAAGCAGCGAATTGCTTAATTTCTGAAATATTCAAAAGGACAAAAGTTCTGTGGAGGTTATAGGGCTGCAGATCACAAAAGGGTAATACCATAGAGGGGTCTGAGAACAAAGGTGACTATTTTATAATAAGTGTATTGCTTAAATGGGGCAGAACATATATCAGTGGACAGAGAAGTGATGAGTTTGTGACACACACCAAAGACACTGACTCCATTCTCAACAGTAATTAGTTGGAGAAAATTTCTGCTCATTCAGTACTCAATGCTGAATGGGCATTTGAACAGTTTAGGGAAAGTGCAGGGTTAGAAGAGATGAAGGTAAAAGTGGGCACTGTCACAGCAGCATCAGACATACCCACAAAGAGGTTCATGAGCCGTGAATTTGGATAGTTCACTTAGATCCCGTTGTAGCTTTTTGAGTGTTTCAGTTGAAAAATGACTGACATCCAAGCTTTAGAGTCATAGAGATGCACAGCACGGAAACAGACTCTTCGGTTCAACTCGTCCATGCCAACCAGGTATCCCAACCCAATCTAGTCTCACCTGCCAGCACCTGGCCCATATCCCTCCAAACCTTTCCTATTCATATACCCAATCCAGATGCCTTTTAAATGTTACAATTATACCAGCCTCCACCACTTCTTCTGGCAGCTCATTCCATACAAGTACCACCCACTGTGTGAAAAAGTTGCCCTTTAGGTCTCTTTTATATCTTTTCTCCTCACCCTAATTCTAGTTCTGGACTCCCCCACCCCAGGGAAAAGACTTTGTCTATTTATCCTATCCACGCCCTTCATGATTTTATGAACCTCTATAAGGTCACCCCTCAGCCTCTGACCTCCAGGGAAAACAGCCCCAGCCTGTTCAGCCTCTCCCTATAGCTCAAATCCTCCAACCCTGGCAACATCCTTGTAAATCTGTTCTGAACCCTTTTAAGTTTCACAACAGCTTCCCGATAGGAAGGAGACCAGAACTGCACGCAATATTCCAACAGTGGCCTAACCAATGCCCTGTACAGCCGCACTGTGACCTCCCAATTCCTGTACTCAATACTCTGACTAAAAAAGGAAAGCATACCAAACGCCTTCTTCACTATCTAACTTCAACTCCATTTTCAAGTAGCTATGAACCTGCACTCCAAGGTCTCTTTGTTCAGCAACACTCCCGAAGACCTGAACATTAAGTGTTTAAGTCCTGCTAAGATATGCTTTCCCAAAATTTCCCTCACATTTATCTAATTTAAACTCCATCTGCCATTTCTCAGCCCACTGGCCTATTTGATCAGGATCCTATTATTAATATGAGGTAACCTTCTTCGCTGTCCACTGCACCTCCAATTTTGGTGTCATCTGCAAACTTGCTAACTATACCACTTATGCTCACATCCAAAACATTTATATAAATGATGAAAAGTAGTGGACCCAGCACCGATCCTTATGGCACTCCACTGGTCACAGGCTTCCAGTCTGAAAAACAACCCTCCACTACCGCCCTCTGTCTTCTATCTTTGAGCCAGTTCTGTATCTAAATGGCTAGTTCTCCCTTTATTCCATGAGATTTAACCTTGCTCACCAGTCTCCCATGGGGAACCTTGTTGAATGCCTTACTAACATCCATATAAATCAAATCTACTGCTCTGCTCTTTGTCACTTCTTCAATAAACTCCATCAAGTTTGTGAGACATGATTTTCCATGCATAAAGCCATGTTGACTATCCCTAATCAGTCGTTGCCTTTCCAAATACATGTACATCCTGTCCTTCAGAATTCCCTCCAACAACCTGTCTACAGTTCCCTGGCTTGTCCTTACCACCTTTCCTGAACAGTGACACCATGTTTGCCAAACTCCAGTCTTCCAGCACCTCACCTGTGACTATCGATGATACAAATATCTCAGTAAGAGGCCCAGCAATCACCTGCCTAGATTTTAGGGTACGCCTGATCAGGTCCTGGGGATTTATCCACTTTTATGCATTTCAAGACATCCAGCACTTCCTCCTCTGTAATATGGACATTTTTCAAGATGTCACCATCTATTTCCCTACATTCTATATCTTCCATGTCCTTTTACACAGTAAATACTGATGAAAATACTTGTTTAATATCTCCCTCATCTCCTGCGGCTCCACACAAAGGTTACCTTGCTGATCTTTGAGGGATCCTATTCTCTCCTGGTTCCCCTTTTGTCCTTAATCTATTTGGAAAAGTTCTTTGGATTCTTCTTTACTCAATTTGCCAAAGCTATCTCATGACCCCTTTCTGCCCTCCTGATTTCTCTCTTCAGTATACTGCTACCGCATTATACTCTTCCAAGGATTCACCGATCTATCCTATCTATGCCTGAAATATGCTTCCTTCCTCAACCAAAACCTCAATTTCTTCAGTCATTCAGCATCCCCTCTAGCTAATAGCCTTTCCTTTCACCCTCGCAGGAATATACTTTCTCTGGACTCTCATGATCTCATTTCTGAATGCTTCCTGTTTTTCAGCCTGTGAACATCTACCCCAATCAGCTTTTGAAAGTTCTTGCCTATTACTGTCAAAATTGGCCCTTCTCCAATTTAGAACTTCAACTTTTAGATCTTATCTATCCTTTTCCATCACTATTTGAAAACTAATGGAATTATGATCACTGGCTTCAAAATGCTCCCCCATGTGTTGACATCTCAGTCACCTGCCCAGCCTTACTTCCCAAGAGTAGGTCAAGCTTTGCACCTTCTCTAGTAGGTACATCCACATACCGAATCAGAAAATTTTCTTGTACACACTTAACAAATTCCTCTCGATCTAAACCCTTAACACTATGGCAATCCCAGTCAATGTTTGAAAAGTTAAAATCCCCTCCCATAATCACCATGAGCAGCACGGTGGCACAGTGGTTAGCACTGCTGCCTCACAGTGCCAGAGACCTGGATTCAATTCCCACCTTGGGCAACTGTCTGTGTGGAGTTTGCACATTCTCCCCATGTCTGTGTGGGTTTCCTCTGGGTGCTCCATTTTCCTCCCACAGTCCAAAAGATGTGCAGGGTAGGTGAACTGGCCAAGCTAAATTGCCCGTAGTGTTAGGTGTAGGGGAATGGGTCTGGGTGGGCTGCTCTTCGGAGGGTCGGTATGGACTTGTTGGACCAAAGGGCCTGTTTCCACACTGTAAGTAATCTAAAAAAACCCTATTATTCTTAGAGATAACTGAGATCTCCTTCCAAATTTGTTTCTCAATTTCCCTCTGACTAATAAGGGCTCTACAGTACAATCCCAATAAGGTGATCATCCCTTTCTTCTGTCACAGTTTCACCCAAATAACTTTCCTGGATGTATTTCTGGGAATATCCTCCCTCAGTACAGCTGTAATGCTATCCCTTATCAAAAACACCACTCCCCCTCCTCTCTTGCCTCCCTTTCTATCCTTCCTGTAGCATTTGTATCCTGGAACATTAAGGTGACAGCCCTGTCCATCCCTGAGCCATGTTTCTGTAATTGTTATGATATCCCAGTCCCATGTTCCTAACCATACCCTGAGTTCATCTGCCTTCCCTGTTAGGCCCCTTGCATTGAAATAAATGCAGTTTAATTTATCAGTCCTACCTTGTTCTCTGCTTTGTCCCTGCCTGCCCTGACTGTTTGACTCACCTTTGTTCTCAACTGTACCAGACTCAGACTGAAATCTTTCCTCACTATCTCCCTGGGTCCCATTCCGCCCCACCTTTTAAATCCTCCCGAGCAGCTCGAGCAAATCTCCTTGCCAGTATATTGGTCCCTTTCCAATTTAGGTGCAATCCGTCCTTCTTGTACAGGTCACCTCTACCCCAAAAGAGATTCCAATGATCCAAAAATGTGAATCCTTCTCCCATACACCAGCTCCTCAGCCATGCATTCGTCTGCTCTATCCTTCTATTCCTGTCCTCACTAGCTCGTGGCACTGGGAGCAATCCAGATATTACTATCCTTGAGGGCCTCCTTTTCAAATTCCTGTCTAACTCTTTGTAATCTCCCTTCAGAATCTCAACCCAATGTGGACAATGACTTCCTGCTGGCCCTTCCCCCCCTTGAGAACATTCTGCACTCTCTCTGAGACATCCTTGATCCTGGCACCAAGGAGGCAACACACCATTCTGATTTTTCGCTGCTGGCCACAGAAACGTCTGTTTGTACCTCAGACTAGAGAGTCCCCTAACACAGTCGATCGCTTGGAACCTGACGTACCTCTCATTACATTAAGCTGAAACAGGTTAGTTTATGATACATGGTTATTTATTACCGAATGTTACAATGGAAAAATGGATACAGTTATTCATAAAAGTAAATACAGATAACAAAGTTAAAAGTAGGTGTGGATAATTAGAATGATTAAATTAAGATCAGACTGCCATCATTGTGGTCCATGACTTTTCCAAGTGTGAATGAATTGACGATTTGAAATAAGAATTTATCTCAATTTACAGATAAGGCTTTCAGAGAAGAAAGGGCAAGAAGGTTTTTATTTCACTATTTCTGTGCTTCAGTTGGAATAAAACAGGTAACCTTCACATGTAAGTACATGTTTCTGAATGCTTCCCGTTTCCAGCCATTCCTTTACCTGCAAACATCTATCCCAATCAGCTTTTGAAAGTTCTTGCCTTTTGAAAGGAATGGCTGGAAAATGGGAAGCATTCAGAAACATGTATCTACATGTGAAGGTTACCTGTTTTATTCCAACTGAAACACAATTGATTTCTGAAAGCTTTTCCCCTTGTACTTCCTTTGGATAAGAACTCTCAGACTTCTAGGGATATTTGGTTTAAAATGATGTAACTCAGCCTATCTTATATAGATCAAAACTTAAATTGTTGCTTCTCCATTTCAACATTTTTCCATAATATATGAAAGATTCGTTCACTGTCTTTTCGTCAAGGTTTTTGCCTTTTCTTAGGTATCAATCTGGATAGCTCATTGTTCCATATTTGGTGAGATAGGAGGGGACTACTGAAATCCCCAGAGAAGCTACCGTTAATGAGCTACTGTCTACCCTTGTGGAAATGCACACTAAATTTCAAATACCTTCACATGCCTGAGTACGTCTGTTTATAATCCACTTGCAGATTTCCAGGAGCTTGAAAACACTGTAATATTACAAGGTCAGGTGAGTTCTGGTAGCCAATTTTAAGGGTCTTTGTGTCCATTTAAAGCAAAGTTACTTTCTTACAAAATCTGAATCATAATATTCCCATTCGTGATTATATTGTCATTGTCCATAGTAAAGCTAATGCTGTGTTTTCCAAAGTTGGTTATGTGCTAACGATACATTTAAAGGTGAAGAGGAAATCTTGGGACAAGAAAATCATTCCAGATAAAATAAAAACCAGGAAAGTGCATTTTGGGTAGCCAGAATAAGGTCAAGAGAGCAGAAAATAAGCTGGGAAAGAGTCTGATAGGAGGGAAACATCTAAATATCAGTCAATTAAACAGCAATACACGAAAAAAAATCTTCCCAGTCCTTTTCTTACAACTAAACAGATTGATGTGAAACATCAAAATGAGGCTGGCATTTTGATTGGAAAATGTCATCAAAACTTACTGATTCAAGATGGAGAATTAAGAGGCAGGTAATATACAAAAACAGAAATTAAAAACTGCAGTGTCCTTCAGAATTTAATTTACAATTAATTAAAGAAGCCTTTGTATTCAACTATACATGATTATTTCATTTCAATTTGACATTTTGTTAATCACCTTATTTGTTAATCACCTTATAAACAAGGCTGTGGTTTACATAAATATCAGCAGCGAGTTTTACTTGGTGATGATTAGTGAGCAGGATAATCACCTGACTTACTCAATGCCATCTGTGTAAGGCTTGGTATTTATGATCAGGTGTCATTTGAGTCTCAATGGAGAACTGTTTTTCTCCAATGCACTTCAACCTCTTTAGAATCTCTCTCTTTGAAAATTCTTATTGGAGTTGTAGGTTGGAAGTGAATCATGTCTCCATCAGGTTCAGACCTGTGTAATTAAAGCAAGTAAGAGTTGTCGACAGGTCCTCTTTCTTAGTGGTGACAAGTGTGTGGCCAGGTAAATGTATCTGATTACCTGGAAGAATGTGACAGAAATACAGCTGCAAGGAACATCATTTCCAGGACAGGTTGGGAAGGTTCAACAACCCAACCTGGTCATCAGGTGAGTATGGCGTACTGCAGTGTCTATTTCTCAATGTTATATTTCTTACAGAGCTTGATTCAACACCCCCTCTACACACAGAAATCCCAGCACTTGTCTTTTCCCCCCTCAGATACTGAAATAGTTCATTGCCAAATTTCATTTGACCTGGACAACATCCAGGACAAACAGCAAGTAATGTCCACACCTCATGAATGCCTGGTAACGGCTATTTGCAACAAGAGAGAATCTAATCAACATTCCTTGACATTCAATGGTCTCGTCATCATTGAATTCCGCCACTACCAACGTCCTGCTTCTTAACATTGACATGAAACTGAACTGAATTAGTCATTTACATACTGTAGCTACAACAGCGGGGAGAAGCTAGGAAATGTACAGTGAGTAACTCACCTCCAGAATTATGTATTTACACTATAGCAACTGGAGTGAACCACAAGCATCTGTTAAATGCTGAAATGCTGGAACCATGTTTTGATCTCAACCTCTTCACTTAGCCTGCTCAAAGATTGTTCTTTTTCCATGGCATTTCGATGAAATAGGTTTGCTTAATTTATTCCTGGAATGATAATATATTTCCAAGTTAAAACCTTGTGACACATGAAGAGGCTATGCCCCTACTCATCTCCCGCCCTTATCCTTCTGATGGAGAAAGGTAGAGAAGGGCTGTCAAAGGGGATGTGCTATGTAACTTTTAGATAGTACATTGAGCATCCACGATGTATCAGGAATGAATATTTCAAATGGTGGACACCGTGCCAATCAAATAGGCTGATTTTTCACTGGACGGTGTCAGGTTTCTTGAATGTTTATGGATCTGTATTCATTTAGAAAAATACAGTGCATTCCAACACACTGTAGGCTTGTGCCTTGTAGATGAGGCAAAAGTTTGAGGGAGTAAAGGTGTGAATCACTCAAGTAGGAATCCAGCTTGTAGTCTGTTCCTGTAGCAACAATGCTTATGTACCTAGTCCCATTCAATTTCTGGTTGATTGGGATCCCATGGACATTGGGGATATGTGATTTGGTGTTTGTAGTGCGACCGTATGTTAGCCAGGTTTTGTTGGAGTAATCATTCCCTGTCATTTGTATGTCACAATTGCTACTTGCCATGAATCTACCCAAGCTTAAATGTTGCCCAGAACTTGGTATATAGGAGTATGAACTGCTTCAACATGTAAGGAATTGCACATTGAACGGAACACTACCTATCAGTGGATATCCCCACATCTAACATTAGGATGGGGGCAAGCTTATGATTAATCTTATATCTGCATAAGTCTTTATGAGAAGCACTCATATAGTCACTCTCTCTCACTCTGCAAGAGCAGACAGCGCACAACAAAACAGCCTGAACTGGAAGGAGATAAGTCTTCAGTAAATTATTTAACGAGCTGATGGCGGATGCTTGACAAATCCTTGGAAGTAGGCAGTTGGAGGAACATTAGGAAGGGCAAGATTGGATGCCATTCAAATCTGGCTATGTCCCTATTGTCTTCACTCATAAGCAACTTGACCATCTGGTGCTGCAGAATGATGCCATAAATGCAGAACCTTCACTTTTTAAAATTCACTCCAATTGCTTCTCTCTACTTTCTAGACTCTTGCAATTAAGTTTACTAATGTTGTCATGATTTGCTTAGGAACTGTAAACATTTTAAGAAAAATCCAAACATCTTGGTTGGAACTAAAAGAGCACTGCTGCAACATTTCGCTTTCCTTTAACCAAATATTATTATATATACTATAATTGAATGAAAAGACAATTAGCTTAACAATATGGTTTATAACTATTCCTGTTATGCAATCAGTTTTACATCTTACTTCTCCCTGATAAGCCACACCATCCTCACAGTTACTTCTGCAAGGACCACCCAGAAGTATTACACTAGCCCTCAGAGAATTCTCCTCAGCTCTAGTATTTTGGGAGATAAAACTTCCATTTACCAGCTTTTGATTCTGGATGCTTCAGTCTGACACTTCCAAGCTAACGCATTGATTATTTTGTTTACAATTCTCTGTTGGGACCACTGTGTATTCGTTCACTGGCTTCAAATGAGGCAACCTGTTCCATCACAAAGAATCAAACTGAGATTGAGTCACAACCACATTCCATAAGGTCAGTGAAGAAATTATACAAGACTGAATCATTTGAGTCACCTTCAGCCAGAAGTGACAAACTGATAATTCATCTCGGTCTCTTCTAGAGATCTGCAGCGTCATAGATGTGAGTCATAGAGTTATGCAGCATGAAAACAGACCTTTCAGTCCAACTCCTCCATGCTGAAGCTAATTCAATTAACTCCGTATGATATCAAGATATGGTTGGAGGTATTGGGTAGTGCAAGCATTCAGGGGGCCATAACAGCATTCCACTAATACTAGGGCTGTGCTCCAGAACAGGCCGCTCCCCTAGCCAGGCTTTTCCAGTACAACTTACAACACTGGCATCTGGCTGATTATGTGGAAAATTGCCCAGGTATGTTCTGTACATAAAAAACAGGACAAAGGCATTCTGGTCGATTACTGCCCAATCATTCTACTTTCGATCATCTGGAAACTAATGGAAGGTGTCATCAACACTGCTATCAAGCAGCACCTGCTCAGCAATAACCTGCTCAGTGATGCTCAGTTTGGATTCCGCCAGAGCCACTCAGTTCCTGAGCTCATTACAGCCTTGATTCAAACATGGTCACAGAGCTGAATTCAATAGGTGAGGTGAGAGTGACAGCCCTTGACATCAAGGCTGCATTCTTCTGAGTGTGGAATAGATGAGCCCAAGCAAAATTGGAATCAATGGGTCTCCAGGGGCAAACTTGCTGCTGTTTGAAGTGATACCTGGCACATACGAAGATGACTGTTGTTGTTGGAGGTCAGTCATCTCAGCTTCAGGACATCTCTTCATGAGTTCCTCAGAGTAGTGTCCTAGGCCCAAACATCTTCAGCTGCTTTATCAATGACCTTCCTTCCATCATAAGATCAGAAGTGGGGTTATTCACCAATAATTGCACAATTTCTCAGATACTGAAGCAGTCCATGTTCAAATGCAACAAGATCTGGATAATATCCAAGCTTAGGGTGACAACTGACCAGTAACATTCACACTACACAAATGCCAGGCAATGAACAGCTCCAATAACAAACAATTTAACCATTGCTGCTTGACATGGTGTTACCAACACTGAAATCCCCAATATCAACATCGTTGAGGTTATAATTGATCAGAAACTCAACTGGACTTGTCATATAAATACTACAACAGCAGGTCAGAGGCAAGGAATACTGCAGTAAGTAATTAATCTCCTGACTCCTCAAAGTTTGTCCATCAAAGAGATCAATGGAATACTCCCCATTTTGCCTGGATGGGTGCAACTCCAATAGCACTCAAGAAGCTTGAAACCATCAGGTTAAAACAATTCATTTGATTGGCACCACATCCACAAATATCCACTCCCTCCACCATTGATGCTCATTAGCAGCAGCATATATGATCTGAAAGATGCATTGCAGAAATTCACCAAAACTCCTGAGACACAACCTTCCAAACCCATGACCACTTTAATCTAGGTGGACAACTGCAGCAGATACAGGAGAACACCAACATCTGCAATTTCCCCTCAAAGTCTCTCACCATCCTGACTTGGATATATATCACCGTGTTACTGGGTCAAAATCCTGGAATTCCCTCCCTAAGAGTATTGTGAGTCTACTTACAGCACAGGAATTACAGTGGTTCAAGAAGATAACACAGTAGCACGTTCTCAAGGGCAACTAGGAATGGACAATTAATGCTGGCTCAACTAATGATGCCCACATCCACAGAGAGAAAAAAAAACCCTCTATTTACAGCGCTGGTCGACCCAACTAATTTATTTTCCATCTTTTCTCAGTGAGCCATAAACACTAACATCAGATATAAGCTGCAACTAGCTCTGTCAGCAAAAAATCCAGAGAAATTGAAACCAGAAAGCATTCCTAAACTCTACCAATCTGCATAATGATATAGCCTGCTCTTGGATGTCCTCAAACTGACCTTTAAGTTAATTATCGCTCATTTATAATCTCTTCTTTGTTCTGATGAAGTAAATGAACGTTACAACCTTTCAGTGTTCACTGAACACTTCCAAACTAAATTAACTCTTACTCACAAAAGAAGTCTCTCTGAAATCCTTTTTAGCAAAGTTTGCAGATATCACATGTCTACTACTTTAACTAGTGAGCTTCCTTGTCTTTACACAGCTGAATCTCTTAATTTAATAAACGAAGAATCTTCACCTTTCGAATTTGCCACTGAGAGACATACTGGTCATCTTGAAAGCACAGCCTTTAAATTCCCTTACCCATTACAATGTAAATATTGCCAGAACAAAAATGACCTCTAAAATATTAACATGACCTATCAACTTGATATTCATAATTGTGTTCATAGAATCATCGAATGCCTACAGTGTTCAGATGGATGAATGTGAGAGCACTGTGGGCAGTATTCCTGATGAAGGGCTTTTGCCTGAAACGTCAATTTTCCTGCTCCTTGGATGCTGCTTGACCTGTTGTGCTTTTCCAGCACCACACTCTCAACTCTAATCTCCAGCATCTGCAGTCCTCACTTTCACCTAGCATTACTTGGAGCTCACACCAATTACAACAATGCTACTTTCCTCATTGAAGCACTCGTGTATCGATATCATATAAAATGCAGCAAACAACACAGACTACTTATGATGTCAAATAGCACAGAAACAACTAATCCATGCTGACCATAATCCTAAAGTAAACTTGCTCCATAGACCTGCATCTGGCTCATTTTCCTCCAAATATTTCTTATTTGTGTACTTATCAAAATGTCTTTTAAGGATTGTAGCTGCCCCCATCCAGCACTTCCTCTGGAAGTTCATTCCACAATGAACCATTTGCGGTGTAAAAATGCCACCTCTCATGTCATTTTAAATCTTTCTCTTCTCACCTTAAAGTTGTGCCCTCAGTCTTGAAATCTCCCATCCTAGGAAAAATACACCTGCCATTCACTTTATCAATGCCCAAATGATTCTATAAACCTGAACAAGGTCAACCCTCAACCTCCTACTTTCCAGTGAAAAAAATTCCAGCCTATCCAGCTCCCCCTTACAACTCAAACCTCCATTCCTGGGAACATCCTGGTAAATCATTTCTGAACCCTCTCCAGCTTGAGAATATCCTTCCAATAACAGGGTGACGAGAACTGGACACAATGCTCCAAAAGAGGCCATACCAATGGCTTCTACAACCGAAATATGATGTCCCAATGCCTCTACTCAAAGGTCTGAGAAACACCGTCAAGCATGCTAAATGCCTTCTTAACCACCATGTCTACATGCGACGCAAACTTCCAAGATTTAGTGTTGTCTCTTGTCTCACTGGCAACCAGCACATTAATGCTAGCGGTGTCAAAAGGTGTGGTGCTGGAATGGCACAACCGGTCAGGCAGCAACCGCTAACCACCTGGGAGGAAAGTGGAACATTTGAAGTCCTCAAAACATATTTCACAACAGAAAGAAGAATGTGCATTTGTATAGTATCTTTCAAATCTCTAGAGATCCCAAAGGAACTTTAGCAGCCAATGTGTCACCTTTGAAGTCTTATTTATGACTTTAAAATTGGAAGAGCATATCCAACTAAGACTATAGTCCAAAAATACTAATGAGGTCAATTAAACTACTTCAGACGCTTTGGTTGAGGGCTAAATATCCACTATAGCATCAAGAAGCAATCCCCTGTACTTCAAGTCAGGATCTTCTATGTTCACATGAAAGAGTAGACAGGGTGTGAAAGACAGTAACTCACAGTGCAGCACTCCCTTAGCACTGCATTGGAGTGTCAGCCTGAGGTTCTGCAGTGAGTTTAAGTCCAAAATCATCAGACAATGAAACAGGAAACTTACTTAAAAGCAGTGCACAAAAACGTGGACCAAATATTTCAGGACCATTATACCACAGACTATTATTCAGGATTCCACAAACTGCAGGAATAAAACAGCAGATATTCTTTTTGGTGGTAACTGAGGGAAAGAGGTTTGACAGGTGTGCAGAACAATAATCTCTGCAACTCATTCAACTTGTGTCCAGCACATTTTCTGACCAACAAGTATTATTTTAAACAGTGAGCTGGATTTTGCAATTGTAAAGATGGTCAGTATTTGTTGTCGTTACTCCATGAAACTGAGAGTAATGTCAGTCGTCCGGACCTGTGCAGTTAAATGTGGAAAAGCAAAGGTTGTTGTAACCAAATCCCTGTTTGTTGAGGGCACACAGTTGAAGTCCTTGCAGATAAAAACTAATTAGAAATCATTGAATTGACAAGAAGGCCCACCTTTTACATGATTACTCATATTGTAAAAAAAAACATGAAGAAACTATGCCTTTTTGAATGAGATTTCACCTGGTATTTGGAACACCCAGATTGGATGGACATGCAGCAAGGAGAGAACCCTGTTTCCCAAAACCCAGTGGGAGGTGTGACATGGTGGTGAGCCTTCCTTTATTGGTCACTAAAATGGGTCAAAAGATCACTGCTACAAATAGGATAGATGCCAGGTTCCCCTGCTGATGCCCTTCCCAATATGCCAACTATCTCCCTCACCACCCCCAGCCCATTACCAAAACATTGAACTCTATGATTCCAAAACATTTAGTGATAAGAGCTGCTCCAATGCAATGGTTAGATGTTTATAGTCATGCACAAAACTTAGTTCAAGAGTTGGTATCAATTAGAATCATCAGTATATTGAAAACTGATACCAACCTGGTCAAAGACCTGCCATCCACCTTTTCAAAGTAATTTCCATACCCAACAAGAATCATAAAAATGCTCACAAAACTAGAGAAAGCTGGTTTTAATTCACGATTCCAAAGTTTCATCTGACTTCTGACTTACAGTGTGATCTTTATGATAATACGCAATGAAAACCACATACTGTCACCTCAATTAAAGATTTTGCTTTTAGCTCAAGTTGCCAGCAAATCCCCACCCAATGAAGGGTGCACTCGATATTCCTTTTGAAAACAAATCAGGGAAATTTGTAAATAAATCCAATTACATATTTGCTTGTTGTAGCAACATACCTCATTTTTCATCTTAAGATTAAAAAATACTTCTTTTTAAGCTTGTCTCAACAAGGATGAGCAGAAGTTATTTACCCTCAACAGCCAAACTGCAACTGGAACTGCCAGATCACAAAACAAAGGTGTTCTACAGTATTTTTCATTCCACCTAATTTTAGAGTGAAAGCAACATTTAATGGATCTGAGAAGATAGCTGAATTAGGGCCCGAAACTTGAACCTAAATACATAAGCACCAAGTTAGATAATTTCACATTTGAAAAGCACAGATACTCAATGTTACAGGACACATAACTCACCTGTTTCTTCATCACAAAGATGTTCACACGGCTCTAATGTCCTTTGTCCACAAAGGTCTCTTGTCCATGGAGATGTGGAGTTGATTTGATAGAACAGCGATAATTTGGCTGGATTTAACCAGTCGGACACATCCAGAAAGCTTCCCTCACTGACAACAAAACTGCTCCCTGAACAACAGAGAATGGCAGAAGTTAAAGAAACCTGTTCAATGTTCCCTGACACTGTTTGTTCTTTGCATTAATCCACCAATTCATAACCCTGTTGGATGGACAGTAATGTCAAAAAACACCAAACGTTTAGGATTCAAAACAGACAAGAACCATTCAATAATGAAGTGCTCGGTTGTCACTGAAAATAATGAGAATTAAGTCAAAGCAGATTATAATGTTGCCTGAACTGTTCAAGGAAATTTCCATTTATAACTTGTCACTAGGTATTAATTTAACATAATGCACAATCTGCACTTTCTAATTGCAGCACCAAGTCTTACTGTCAGCCAATAACGGGCGAGCTTACAGCTGAAGGCAATGGAATGGTTTACCTACATGGAGCAGTTCCACGGGCTTCACTGGCTGTTGCTAAGAGCAACTGAGATACATTTGCATACTGCAAAACTCAATAAAACCAGTGGGACAACAAATGAGTGTTGCTGACAGAGATTGGATGAAACAGCCCAAGTCTTCTGATCACTGGAAATGTTGCAACGCTGCCAATGCCACCCATCCAAGATTTCCCGGATGTGATCAGCCCATTTATTTTGGGATCTTCCAAACTTAGTTGGCAGTGGAATAGATAGTAGCTCATGGGCAAGTCCAGCAAATGACAGTTGAGTCAAGAACAAAGGGTACATTCACTTTTTATGGTTTACTTGTCAGTTTCTGTTAAGTCTTTATATGTACAAGCCTTTTAAACAACTGAGTGTAAGCCAGTGAATGAATGAATGAAAGTATGAGGGGGTGAATGGGCAAGTTGTTGTGTGAGTGCACGCGCAAGTAGGTGAGTTGGTAAGGTGAATAAGTTGAGTGAGTGAACAATTGGGATGAGAAGGTAGACAGTGGTTAGGTTACAGGGACTGGTTGGGAAGTCTGAGGATGGAATTTAGCTAATCATACTGGAGGCCGAGAGGGCTGATTGTCAGGTGATCAGGGGCTTTTGGAGTGGTTGATGGTGGGACAGGTTGAGTGATAATAATGGGTAGGTGCCAAATGATCAGAGGGAATTGGTTCTGGGACCTATCAGGTCGGGTGGTCAGTCTGAGTCTGGGGAGTACTCGGGTGGTTGGGGGAGAATCAGGTCAAGGTGTAGTTGGTAATCAGGGTTGAGTCAGGTTGTCAGATTGGCTTGAGCAAGTATCAGATGTGTAAGTTGGCTAGTCTGGGTGGTCGATGAAATAAAGCTGAATGGATTTTGTACATAGAATCAGGAAGACATTGGGTCAAATAATGACTATTTGGAGCACAGTTCTTGAAAATATTGGAAGTATTTGAAGATATATGATTAATGCTTGTGAGAAGATTTGTAGCTCGGGTGCTTGTTGTTGTGGTTCTGTTCGCCGAGCTGGGAATTTATGTTGCAGACATTTCGTCCCCTGTCTAGGTGACATCCTCAGTGCTTGGGAGCCTCCTGTGAAGCACTTCTGTGATCTTTCCTCCAGCATTTATAGTGGCTTGAATCTGTCGCTTCTGTTGTCAGTTCCAGCTGTCCGCTGCAGTGGCCGGTATATTGGGTCCAGATCGATGTGCTTATTGATTGAATTTGTGGAGGAGTGCCATGCCTCTAGGAATTCCCTGGCTGTTCTCAGGGAATCCCTAGACGCATGGCATTCATCCACAGATTCACTCAATAAGCACATCGATCTGGACCCAATATACCGGCCACTGCAGCGGACAGCTGGAACTGACAACTGGAAGCGGCAGATACAAACCATTATAAATGCCAGAGGAAACAGCACAGAAGCGCTGCACAGGAGGCTGCCAAGCACTGAGGATGTCACCTAGACAGGGGATGCAACGTCTGCAACATAAATTCCCAGCTCGGTGAACAGAACCACAACAATATATGATTAATAGCTGCCATGTTGTGTTATGAACAGGAATTAGATGATTAAAAACTCATATATGCTAATTATATTGTACAGTATGTATTACAGAAAATAACAGTATTATTGGTACCTCGTAACATCATTTTTCGTGGATTATTATTGAACTAAGAAAACAAATTCAAATACCTCTCTTTCCCATATGTGTTCTATACTGATTGAATGGGACATTAATAATAAGTAGAGTAATAGAAAACACAATTTCCTGCCGTCACATAATATCAGACTGCCAGGAACTAAGAGCTTTTTTCGCAAGAATAATAGGGATTGATGCAGAGGCATTGATTAAAAATTCTGTTACTTAAATGGAGGCAATTCGTGTATCAGGATAATGTTCATCATCCATTGCTAAGATTATAGCAACACATATATCTTTCTCTCTCTCTAGAATGGAAAAAGCAAAGGATAAGAATGTCCTCTTGCAGATCAATATGCTTTCCCCATGAAGTTATGTTAAGAATAAAAAAGACTTGCCAGTT
The DNA here is from genome assembly GCF_020745735.1 of Hemiscyllium ocellatum. Lineage (NCBI taxonomy): Eukaryota > Metazoa > Chordata > Chondrichthyes > Orectolobiformes > Hemiscylliidae > Hemiscyllium > Hemiscyllium ocellatum. Next base: position 33,078,189 of record NC_083421.1, on the reverse strand, counting down.
TTGCTTTTGTGGGAAAGGAATGGCCTCAAGGAAAGTACAGAAGGTTGTGTGCACAGCCCAGACCATCATGGAAGCCACCCTTCATCCATAGACTCCATTAACATGGCTCGATGCTGCAGAAAGGCTGCCAACATCATCAAAAACCCATCGTGCCCTGGTAATGATCTCCTACAACTTCTTCCATCAGGCAGAAGATACAGAAGGCTGAACACACACATTAGCAGGTTCAGGAACAGCTTCTTTCTGGCCATTATTAGACTGATGAATGGACTCTCTAACCTCAAATAAAGCTGATCTTGCTAATGTTGATCTTACCCAGCACATGCCCTGTACAATGTAAGCTGTATGCCTCTGTCTAAGTCTTTATACAACCTCTGATCCGCACATCCTTGCTTACTGTGATCTGCCTGTTCAGTTCATATATGAAGCTTTTCGTTGCACTTTAGCACACATGACAATAAATCAATCAATCAATCAGAAATCCTTTTCCTGCTCTTAATTTGGCAAGTCATCATTAAGAACTAAGGTATTCACTTCAGACGCACTCAGGGATTTCAATGATCTATTTAAACACAGTTTTCAGTCATAAAGAAATAAAGTTATTTCAATCCTGGGTGAAAATCCAAATTGATGTACATTCTGGACTAACTTTCTAGTTAGCGCTGAAAATGTGTTGCTGGTTAAAGCACAGCAGGTTAGGCAGCATCCAAGGAACAGGAAATTCGACGTTTCGGGCCAGAGCCCTTCATCAGGAATGAGGAGAGTGTGCCAGGCAGGCTAAGAAGTTAGCTTTCTAGTTAGCTGAACTGAATTTGTTTTGGGGGCCTCATTCAATTTATCTGTAATCTCACAATAAGTGGAATCTTGTGATCATTATGTTTCCTTAAAAAATTACTCCCTTTTTGGCCTCACGATTTTTGAGCTGGGTCAATTCCAAACACAGACTTTGGGCCCATAATGTCCCAAGTAATTTGCCTTTCCTCCCGCCACAATACTGTGTTTTCATTTCCAAAAGGGTGCACTTGCTGACCAAGTGACTTGGCCTACACATGGCTTAATTACCACAAACTCTACCCTGTTTCCAACACCACAGCCAAGTCCACCAAGGTTATTTTGGAGAATAGGCACAGCAGCAAACTTCCTGTATATAAGTCAAATGTGTACACTTTCCACTGCACTGTCCATCCTCACCCCTCACAGAGGAGCTCACAAAGTATACGTGCAACATAGGTTTCAAAAACATTGTTACATTCACACCTAAGGTTTAGAAAAATAATCTAACCTCATTTTAAAACTATGAGTTATTTTAAACTTCTGCCTTTTTCCTGAAGACCTACCATTTTCACAACTTATTCAAAGCCCTGTAATTAGGATTCAGCATTTCCCCAAAATCTAGACCATTCTGCTGAAAGCCTTTGTTACTGTTAGTGCACACAGGACCTGCAATTACCTTACAGTTCTCCAACACCAGCTAGCCACTACTTCCTCACTTCTATCGCCTCACCTTCAACAGATATTCATTTTACAACTTTGGCGTCACTTTGAGAGCCAGTTACCCAGAACAATTTGGCTATATCACTGACTTCATTGCAGTCACAAGCCAAGCCATCTTGTGGGCGGCACAGTGGCACAGTGGTTAGCACTGCTGCCTCACAGCACCTGAGGCCTGGGTTCAATTCCCGACTCAGGCGACTGACTGTGTGGAGTTTGCACGTTCGCTGCGTGGGTGTGCTCCGGTTTCCTCCCACAGTCCAAAGATGTGTGGGCCAGGTGAATTGGCCATGCTAAATTGCCCGTAGTGTTAGGTAAGGGGTAAATGTAAGGGTATGAGTGGGTTGCGGGTCGGTGTGGACTTGTTGGGCTGAAGGGCCTGTTTCCACAATGTAAGTAATCTAATCTAATATGTTATATTCCCCTGACACTCCTCATTTTAGCCCTGACTTTGTGTTCACTTAACATTTCACAGAAAACAATTTTAAACATCATTTTAAACTTTGTAAACTTCTGTAAATTCACATGTAACATTTTAATCTGTAATTTTTAGAAGATGGCCATCACTGGGCCTTTGCCGAGGGCAGTGGAAAATGAACTATCTTAATAAACAACTGCTAGTCTTCAGATGGAGGCTATTCTCCAAGAATGCCTTTTATAAACCAATGATGCATGTGTACTCATGTTCTCATCACCTGATGCAATGTGCAAGATTGAATTCACCCAACTCGGATCCTGGCAACAAAACTGACCAAAGCCTAAGTGAGATTCCACTGATTGAGGTGGTTCAAGAATGCTGTCATACTCCTCTATTCGACATGAACTTAGCAAATACACAACAATAACATGTCTACTTCATCTAAGGATTAAATTACTTCAGAATCAATTTAAATGTAAAGTTTAGTACAATGTTATTGCTGGTGCTGCTGCTTATAGACTGGAGGAGGCTTGGGACGAATACATCACATCCTGTTGAGGTGATAGTGATAGACAACAGTTTATGATACACTCCTTAAAAGGTCCACACATATTATTATCATTACTGGGAAGTCTTGTCAAAGTGTTATTTCAGATGCACAGACACTATTACAGGTAGGTTTTGAAAGCACTTTTTAAAAAAAATCAATTCTCCTAAACAACTATCTAGTGTACACCAATGAAACAATATTATGTTTCAGAGTAGAATTTTGTTGTGAATAAGTCATTATTAATAATTTTAAATCAGGTTTAATGATTCTATAATTCTAAGTTGTTTACTCGTTAAGTAAACAACATTATTATTAAAACATTTTGGTGACAAACTCATTTTCCGTGATAATAATGAAGCTACATCTTAAATATATTAAAAGAGTGGAAAAAAGACAGAAAAATAAACAATGATGTTTCAGGAAAACTAATTATGGAATTAAGAGGAATTAGGTAAATTAATTTCTGGGAATCCTGAACCTTCACGTAACCAGCATAATTTTCAGTGAATTTTGGATGCAACTTTCCAATATAGAAGGTGAACCTTTTATGTTTAAATAAACTTTATTGCATCTTTTCACGGTTGAAGGAAATGACCAAGCACTTGTTTACACGTGTGATCTATTGGTTTAATTATCTCTCTGCCTAATCAAGCCAAACTAGGAAACTGATTGCACCGGGTATAGTTCAGAAGACTTGTGTTAAATTTAGCAATTATGGTCAATTGTCAAATGTCTGTGTTTTATCCAGAAGACACTTGCTGACTTGGAGCTGTTGGTGAAAATAGGGCACTTTACAAGGCACCTCATGACTATTGGAAATCAATAATTCTACATTAATTCTAAATCTACAATAATTCTCCCCAGAACTTAATGTCTCCATTAAGGCAATTGGTCATGAAAGTGACTGCCAAAAACATAGATGTCAGCACTACACTAGATGTAGCTTAATTTGTTAACTGTTCTTTCCAACATTGCTGTAGTTTTTTGAAAACTTTGTAACCGAGAGAATCATCCTCACGATCACAAAAGAATCTAGCCTGTTTTACATTCCAAATGAAATTATGGAGGATAATCAGTTCTGAACTTATTTAATGAACTGGTAAGGATTATTTCAGCAATTCAAGGGAACATGAGCATGAACTGTTCATTTAACATCAGATCTCATCTGCTCAATGCAGTTATGAGACAGCTTTAGGATCATTAGCCAGCAGAAACAAAAGGAAATTAAACCAATGGATATGACCATATTGGTAGCTGCACAGATGAACTATTTTCATATCATTTTACTTTGCCTGAATTTATTGAATGTGTCAGGTGACATTTGGAAGAGTTTGAGCTCTGAACGTAATAAGCACAACAGACCTTAATTGAGACCTTCAAGTATTTTTTTTCTCTCTCAATTGCCCACTCAAACTAATTTGCACATTGCTGAACACATCTGTCTTCAACCGGCATAACTGGTAATCTCTTGAAACCCCTTTTCCAAATAAAACTCTTCAATAATTCATTTGTAATTATCAGTTGAAATTTGATTAATCCAGCTGAAAATGTGTTAATTACAAAACAAAGCATTTTCAGTTCAGAGTATCAGTCCATCACCTGCAAGTACGTTGGGTCTAAATGATGAAAAAAGTCTTCCAAAATAAATTCAAAGTCATATGCTGATTATATTTAGGTCTGCAATCAATTTCTTGCTAAATTAGGAAAAGAATGAATTAAAAATATACTTAAAACTTTGCTGCTAATGTCCCTCTTCTCAGAAGAAAGAGTTTAATTACTGACACACTTAAAGACCTACAGAGAAGCAAACCTTGTGGAAATGGCCATTGACAACTAATTATTACTTGGTCCATGGCCACCTTTATTGGGTCGGTCCCAGTTCTCAGTCAATGATTTTAAAACTAGCATAAAAGTTTGTGAAGACAATTCATCAGTAAAATGCTGTCTGTCTCACTGTGATTATGCCAATTTTAGACGAAATGCTAGCAAAACCAACTAACTGAGCAGGAGTTCAATTAAGTTTTACAAATACATTTCACAGCAGCATAAAGTTTTCCTATCTTCTGGCATGTTCTAATGTTTGCTTTCTCTACTGTATTGAATATAGAGAAAAATGGCTTCCATAGAAACAAGGTACAGACCACATCTGGTACTGAGCAACTTCCTAGGATTGTGACACACAGGAAATTCACACCAATCAAATAGTACAAAGAAATGAACATCAACAAGAAGTCTTTCTGTCTCCTGTGAGTACTCACAAGGGGGAAAAAAAAACTCACCATCAGCAATGAAGTGTTCAGGGACATGTAAGGTCACCTTCACCATCAGGGGGCATGTCAAGTGGCCTCCATATACCACAGTTAGGACACAGCTGCACACCGTGATTAAAGTGAGGGCAGTTCTATTCAAAGGGCTCCTGGGAGAACCTAGGAAACAAAGCAGTTGTTTTCAAAAGACTATTCTCAGCCATATTGTTTATTATACCTCAACACTGTCAGACTCTGCACAGCAGGGCTCAGATTTTGGCTCCTCTGTCACGATTTATTTTTCTTTTCCCATTCGCTTAGAACTCTAAACACTGCATTAAACATTATCCAAACCACTGTTATTCGAGAATTACTCATTGCCACAACACAGAGTGAAATATGGATTCAATCCACAATCTCAGAATGAAAACTTTTCCACACATTTACAAGTAGTACTTTTACATTGAAAATGTTTAAAGGCTAAATGATTCCAAAACGCCATGCAAATAGATGATCGATATTAAAGCACAGTTCCTGTACACACGAAATATTTCAAAAACATCTATTTTCCCCACAGTACAAAGTCACAGTGTAATTTCCCGACTGATCACTGCCAGAGGATTTAAATTAAAATAGGACATGAAGGGTTTCCAGTTCATGCATGGAAAAGGAGTATTTCATTGCAGAGTCTGAATCAATAGGCTGTCAAGTCAATGACTTCTTAAAAAAGAGGTATTCTCAGATTAAAGGATCAAGCTAATTTTGTACACACTGTTTGTATTACATCAAGATATAATGGCCATTCATTGTTTAAAGAAGAATGCTCTGAAATTTAATGAAATCTGTGACATTACAAAATTAGATTATCGAGATGGAAACGATTTGCTCGACCTTATTTACTGTATCTTATGTGTTTTGGAGCAAAGAAGAATGAGGAGAAATTTGGGTTTACAAGGTTCAGGCAGGCGTAGATATAAAAGAGAAGTAAATACTCTTCCCATTATCTGACATTAAAAGACAAAGGAGCTGAGCCAATGAAAAAACCCATTGGAAAGCTCTAATCACTTGCTACCAATGGGCTTATTGGTGCATCACTATAGTTTGGCCTTGCCAGAAGTTGCTGGCCAATCAGAGAAGGCAGCTTCTGAGTCTGAGCAATCATTGCTAGAGGCCTCATCTTAACTTCTAGGCCTAGAGAATCTAAAAACGAAAAGGCAATTCCTTTTCTTCTGGGTCTCACTCATAAAGTTGGGTTAAGGGAATTGGATAGAGGGCAGGAAATGGCTTTCAGTTATCACCCTCTTGCCTGCATCCCAGTCTCTCATTGGCTCAAGGCTGAGAGAAATAGAGACAACCTAGGTAAACCTGAATCCCCACCTGGGAAATCAGTCTTTTTTTGTATGCTAGGAAGGTAGGTAAATGGGCTGTTGCAAGTTGGCATCTTTAAGTGACCATTAATTAACTATTTTAGCACCTTGAGTGCTGGCAAGTCAAAAATGTTCCTACAGGACGTTCTTGCACGGCACTTAATTGCTCCGGAGGCAAGATTGGGTGATATCTCTCAAGGTCAAATTCATTCCAACATTTGCCCTTCTCGCTGCCTTCCTTGCCATCCCCTGGAGTGGGTGATGAAAATAAATCTACCCAAGATCCTGGAATCAATGGCTAAAGAAGAGTCCAAATCAGTTTAAGCTATGAAACCTCTGTATTTAGAATCATTGACATGTGGAATTGACAGCAACTGAGTACAGTTGATTCTCAGTTCAAGCATCCAGAAGCAAATTGGATCAATTTCTGATTGATCAGAGAGCAGTGAAGTATGGCTGTAATGCAGCACGTGGATGAGAAATCTTTGTGTTGGTTTCTTAAATACCGCTAGGATGTTGGAGCATGAGGAACAGTGATCACTCATTGTAGCTTAATTGTTGATATATAATGTTGATATAAATGATTCTTAAACATCTATTGTTCCATGCATTGGAATCAGTTTATGACTTACAAGCCCTAAATGCCATAGTCATGATTTCTACAGTCTTGTCAGCTCCACTAATGTTATAAATTGGTTTTATATCACTGCTACATTTTATGCCAAGTATTGTGGGTCATGTAAGATGCTACATTTTATGTCAGGTATTGTGGGTCATGTAAGGTGGTCATGTTTGAGTGCCTTTTGGTCGTATTTTCTTTTCTACAAATCAATAATTCTCATTTCGGGGTCCACTTTGCCATTTCTTATGCATGTTCACTTACTTTCTCTCAACTCCATTGGCTCAAACTTGTTAATCTTTCCATCCCCTCCAAGTAAGCACTATTCATCTTTTTCTCTCCCGAGACCTTAGATTGCCTCAATCCTCTCTTCCAATTTCAATTCATTGTTCCATATTTTTCAGTGTCTGGCTCCTGTTAGAGTAAGCTTTGTTTTTTTTTTCATTTTCTCCATTCCTTTGCAGGTGGATCACGTACCCTAGGAACGTAGAATAGATACTTTGCAACAAGAACACCTTATTTTAAAGTCTGCGTGCATCAGATGAAGGGTCTTCAATTCAGTTTATTTTAGAAACCATTTTCCTTACTCTGAGTTTATTAGCTTTTACACTTGCTGTCACACGCTGGTTGGTTTTATCTTTATCACTATTGTGCCTTGCTCTTTAAATTTACAAATTTCTCCTCTCATGAACCCTACCTCCCACTATTTAATTTAAAGCACTCACTGCAGCCCTAGTTATATGATTCATCACACACTGATCATAGTCCAGGTTAGATCAAGGCTGACCCATTGACACAGTTCCCTCTATCTCCACTACTGGTAACAGCATTCCATGAATTAAAATCCATTTCTCCCACATAGATGTTTCAGCTCTACATTCAACTCTCACCCTAACTACCCTCTTCTAAACTGATTGTGGCTCAGGTGGTAATCCAGAGTTGAATACCTTTGTTCTACTTTTTAATTCTAGTCTCCAGCTCCTCATGCTCCCTCAGCAGAGTATCTTTCTTAGACCTACCCATGTCATTGGTATTTTCTGTGAACAATAATGACTTTATCTTCCCCCAGCACTCAAAATTTCTTTCCAGCCTGGAGAAGATTTCCTAATTTTGGCACTAGACAGACAACACACTCTTCACATTATATGGTCCTTGCTATGGAGAGGAATGTTTCCCCATTTGTTTTAGCTCACCTCACGTAAATCAATGACCATCTACATCAAAGTACCAAGGTAATTTGTCCATCCTCCCTCCAGCTCTCATCCACATATGCTGTAAGGATGTACAACTGGTTTTAAAATTGCAAGGATGAAGGCTTCTCTATTCCTAACTTCAGGACTGTCATGACTGCTTCATTTGCAATCAAACCTAATGCATGTTACTGTCTCCTGGAATGATGTAGGTAGTTTCTAGGTAGAAATTTCCCTCTCCAATGACCAAACTTCAGATGCCAGCTTACCAACTGTGAGGTTCTTTGAGCTGCAGATACTGAGTACAGGTGAAGCCGTCATGGATCGTACAGAATTCAACCAGGACCCACATGTTACAGCTGCAACACATCATCTACCCTGATATTGCTATACTTTTAAATTTTATTTAATTGCACTTCAGGTTTAAATATCTCTAAATGATTATCCTCAGTTTTACCAAGCATATTAACTAGTAGGAGAAAGTGAGGACTGCAGAGTTGAAGAATGTGGTACTGGAAAATCACACAGCAGGTCAGGCAGAATCCGAGGAGCAGGAGAATTGACATTTCGGGCATTACAGATTGGTGAGCCTTATGTCAGTAACAGGGAAATTATTGGAAAACATTCTTGGGGCTAGGACTTATTCATATTTGGGAAAATATGGACTTATTAGTGATAGGCTGCATGGCTTTGAACATGGAAGGTCACTTCTCACAAACTTGATTGCGTTTTTTGAGGAATTAACAAAGATGATTGAGGGCAAGGTGGTAGATGTTGTCTCTATGGATTTTAGCAAGACCTTTTACAAGGTTCCTCGTGACAGGCAGTTACAAAAGGTGAAGTCACATGGAATCCATCATGAGCTGATAAAATGGATGCAGAACTAGCTTAGCATAGAAGGAAGAGAATAGCAGTGGATTTTTTTTAAAATTTGGAGATCTGTCACCAGTCGTGTTCTGCAGGGATCAGTGCTGAGACCCATGATTTGGAGGTGCATTTTGGATGGCCTGATTAGTAAATTTGCAGATGACACAAAGTTTGGGAGAGGTGGGAGTACTGAGGAGGATTGCCGGAGGACACAGCAGGATATAGGTAGGCTGGAGACCTGGCCGGAGAAATGGCAGATAGACTGTAATACAGAGGAATGTAAGTTGATGCATTTTGGGAGATTTAATGCCAAGGGAAATAAGTGAAAGAACCACTTAGTAGCATCAACTTTCATAGGGGTTCAGATATACAGATCCACAATTCCCTGAAAGTGACAATATAAGTGGATCAGATGGTCAAGAAGGCATATGGCATGCTTGCCTTCATTGGTCAGAACATAGAGTATGAAAATTGGCAAGTCATGTTGCAGCTACATAGAACTTTAGTTAGGCCACAACTGGAATGTGGTGCACAGTTCTGGTCACCTCACCACCAGAAGGATGTGAAGATTTTGAAGAAGGTACAGAAACAGTTTACCAGGATGTTGCCTGTTTTGGAGAGTATTAGCTATGAGGAAAGATTGGATAAATTTGGTTTGTTTTCACTTGAACTTGTAAGGTTTAGAGGTAACCTGACAGAAGTTTACAAAATCATGAGGTGTGAATAGATTGGATAGTCATTTATTTTGGCCAGGGTAAAAACATCACTTATTAGGAGGCATAGGTTTAATGTAAAAGGGGACAAGTTTAAAGCAGATGAGAGAAGCAGGTTTATTTTAAATGCAGAGAGTGGTAAAAATCTGGAATGTGCTGCCAGAAGACACAATAGCAACATATAAGACATATCTCGACAGATATGTGAATACACAGGGAATAAAGGGATGCAAACCCTGTAGAGGCAAAAGGGTTTTAGTTTAGAAATGCTTTGTGTGTTGTTGTAGGCTAACCTGCTGTGCTTTAACCAGCAACACATTTTCACCTGTGATCTCCAGCATCTGCAGACCTAATTTTTTACCCGAAGATTTTAACCTACTGCGAATACTCTTGCAAGGATGCCTTCCTTGAAGAAGCTCTCTTCCTCCCTCTACAAGGATTTCAGTGAGTCTCTCTCTCACTGCACCCCCCCAGGTCATCTCCTCTGCACAGCAGCTCTTCAGCCACGTTCTTCTTCCTGACCTCTCCGCCCCCACCCCACTCCGGCCTATCACCCTCACCTTGACCTTCTTCCACCTATCACATCTCCATCGCCCCTCCCCCAAGTCCCTCCTCCCTACCTTTTATCTTAGCCTGCTTGGCACACACTCCTCATTCCTGATGAAGGGCTTATGCCCGAAACGTCGAATTTCCTATTCCTTGGATGCTGCCTAACCTGCTGTGCTTTAACCAGCAACACATTTTCAGCTGTGTGTTGTTGTTGCCTTGTTGGGCTGAAAGGCCTATTCCTGTGCTATGCTGTTCTTTGTTCTTTGTAAAACACATTCTTTTCAAACAATCTAAGTTCCATTTACCAACCCCTCACATTAAATAGTGGGATGAAAATTGCTGACTAAATGTGTACACTTAATCACATTACACCGATACTTTCTCTACAAACATGAAACATCAATGTGAGTACATTACTGTGGCATAACTGTATTGGGGAAAGGAATCAGGTTTCTTTTAAAATTAAAAAGAAACCAACAGCAGTTTGAACACAGCGATTCGAATAAGGATACCGTATTTAAAAGAGTCCAATAACTCTGACAGTGAGGCATTAAAAAATAAATCAACTTGTATCTTAATGCATTTTTAATCCTGCTTACCAGAAAAGGAAACCACTTAGATTGGATCAGCAAGACCTTATTGAACTGGGTTTGACTGAGGGCACCTACCCACTGCAATTGTTGGTATTTGTACAAATATAATCAAATTAAATCAGACCAATGCCAGACTCAAAGGCATCTTGAATGTTTGCAGGCTTCAGGATACAGTTACTAAACTGTGGGTCTCCAACTAGGTGAGCTACATACCTTCATTGCATCCTCAGCAGAAAGAGCTCATATGTAAAGGAAAGGAGAGAGTGTGTAAAATGGTATTTGCCTGTTGTTGCCCACTTTCTATTACACAAAGCAATAAAAACACTATTTGTTAAATTCCTCTGAGGTAAGTGCTTGCCATCCCGTTCGCAAGGGAAAAAATAAGAAGCAACTTGCAGACAAGTAGCAGCTATCAGCCAAAACAATCTTACAGTCGACAGGGAACCTTTAGAAGTACATTTTTGTTTCACTTCAGGGAAACGTAACAGCCAACATGGACACAAGAAGTTTCGGAAGGATGCATCGAGATAATGGGAAAATAATGGCGTTCTTGGTTGAGGGTTAGTGAAGGATAACTATGAGCAGAGATTCCTCTGTTCAATTGATGCCTTGTGATCTTTAACATCCACTTGGGAAGGCAGAGGGGCCTCAGTTTATTGTCTCATCTGAGCAACAGGACCCCTGATGTTCCATCTTCTTAGATGCCAGCCTAGATTACGTGCTCAAATCTCTGAGGTGGGAAATACTGGCTGAATTCCACTCCAAATCAAGTGGTACAGAGAACTATTGCAGTACCTCAGTTAGGACTCTGTTGCCATCAAATATTGCACTGAGATTGAAGTTGATAGAACTTGTTGGCCTGTTGGTTTCAGATACCTCCTGCATATCTCATTGACTGACATGGAAGGCTGAGACTGGTCCCTTTTTGTTGCCTTCTTCTAGATGACAATACGAAGATTAACAACTGACCAAATGGGAAATCAGAGCAAAGAAAACTTGAAGCAAGCTGACATTAAGCTGTGACCTTTAACCATTCCGGAAGGCAGCAAGCTGTGAGCATTAGCTGGGATCTACCTCTCTTCTGGGCTTAATTCTACCTCAAATTATTGCTAATTGTTCTGTAACCTGGCAGCAAATCTCCTGAACTGCATCTGTTTGACTTGCATGTAACACATGTAAATGTGGAATAATAGAGTGAACAGGAAGACATGTGCAGAAGCCAGCAAAGATCTGGCTTCAGAGAAGGAAAACAAGAGGAGTAATTTTATTTATGTTTGTGAGGGTGCTAAATGGTTACACAGATACCATCTCACCTTTATTCTTTCCGTGATTTGAACAATCAGTTTTGTTTTACAGGAACAACCCCTGCTGACCATCTGGCCATTTTACTTTGAAAACCCTGGGATCTCAATTCTCTAGATTATAACCATTAAGCCATTCATGAAGTGCTAAATTACAAACAAGAGTTTACTATTTCTAATTTGTAAAGTCTAAACTCCACACAGTATCCAGACTAGTTGTTTTTATTCTTTTTCAGTTTCCTCCTTTTATTTACTTCATTTCCGTGAAGGCATCGCTGGCTAGACCAGCATTTATTGCCCATCCGTAACTGACCAGCGGAGGGCAGTAAAGAGGCAACCGCATTGCTGTGGGTCTGGAGTCACATGTAAGTCAGACCAGGTAAGGATGACAGTTTCCTTCTCTAAAGGAGATTAGTGATCCAGATGGGTTTTTCCAACAACCAGTTCATAGTCAGCATTAAACTTGTAATAAGATCAGCCATCTGGACCTCACAGAATATGAGTTCCCTGAGGGACATAGTCGTCAGTAGACTCTTAATTATGGAATTCAAATTCCACCATCTGCCATGGTTGGATTCGAACCCAGGTCCACCGAAATGTGACCTGGGTCTTCAGATTAACCATTCAGTTTTAATACCACTTGGCCATTCCTCTGCCAAACAGTGATGTTTATAATGTAAACCACAATCACTGGGCAAGAATTGTTGTTATGAAAAGTTTTTTTTATGATGCATTCCACATCTTCAACAACTTTAGTGCTTGGCCTTTAGTTACAAGAATGATCTGGCAAACAACCGCTCTGCTAATTGTCTCTCAAACAGCAATTGAAACAAAGCTGTTTTAAAAAGGTAGCTGCTGAGAAATCATAAAATGCTATTCCAAATTGGAAAGACAGCTAGCACCAAAAAGGGTTAATAACATTACAAGATCAGCTCCACCCATCAGGATAAAAAGGACTGTACCTGGGAGAAGCTAACCAATGTCATATCAGTTTGCCATGTAATTGCTGTTGTATCTTGCTTTGATCCTGGATGTCTCATAGGAAGCAATAATGTATCTTAGATCTAATGTTACTGTCTATTAAATAATAAGAAAAAAGTTTGCTGTTTAACTAGGACAAAGTCTGCCTTCTGTCAAAATGATCAGTTGCCATCCTTACCTATGTTGTATCAATGATACCAGCAAGAAGAAGGCAATAAAGTCAAGATGTTCGAGATAGTTTCTGACAGAAGAACTAATATGTATAACATGTTGACATCGGCGACATGCAACATTTTCAGGGATTGGCACCTGAAGGTTAACTTACCTGTCCTTTTCAATCTGGTGAACAGCAGTGCAGTTAGCCTAAATGATTATTTAGGTTTATGAATGACACAATGATACAAGAAGAAACAGAGGAAAAGAAGTCTCTAATCAGAAAATAGTAACTTAATAGCACACTGAACTGTCAGCCTCTGCACAAAAAACAGAGAACAATAAGAAAGCTGCAGCAGCTACAGCAGTTCTAAGTTCCTCAATAATCACTCAAGTCAGCACAGAACAGATAAAATTATTTAAAAATCTGGTAATGACCCGAAAGAGACTAACTAAAGGCATAAAGAGAAAGTAAAATCATATTCTGAGGAGATGAAAGTAAATTTCAGACCCCCAATGCAAGTAAAATCCCTTAGTGGAATGTTAAAATAATTGTAAAAATACATTTATCACACATATTGAACCTTAACTCGCCAGATAGCTGATCGAGTCATTTAACTTAAGTCACACACTTTCTTGGAAATGGTGTTTTAGCTTGATGAACTTCCAACATTAGTCTAAAAGTCAAAATTTGAAAACCAAAATCTATTTACCTCTAATTTAGAATACAAATTCTCAAAGATTTATGGTATGTTACTATGATACATTGCACAATCATGGATGCTTTGACAAGAATTCCTGAAATAGTGCCTGAATAGAAAATTATGGCAAAAATCGAAGTGAAAACATTAATCCATTTTTATTTTACAAGATTTGGGTAACTTAATGAAATACAATCAGATCAAAGTTCAATTTTAATATCACAAATACTTACAGAAATAATGAATAGTTTGGGAATACAGCCAGATATATCTTTGGCTTATTGTCCACAATCTCAGGGAATACTGGCAAGGTGGTATCAAACTTTAAAGACCATGATTGGAGCTAACTGTTAACAACCTTCAAAGTGATTGGGAAGAATGAATTGCCTTCTTATTGTTTAGCATTAAGAATAGGAGGAGAAAGTGAGGTCTGCAGATGCTGGAGATCAGAGCTGAAAATGTGTTGCTGGAAATGCGCAGCAGGTCAGGCAGCATCCAAGGAACAGGAGATTCGACGTTTCAGGCATAAGCCCTTCTTCAGGAATGAAGAATCATTCCTGAAGAAGGGCTTATGCCCGAAACGTCGAATCTCCTGTTCCTTGAATGCTGCCTGACCTGCTGCGCTTTTCCAGCAACACATTTTTAGCATTAAGAATACCCCTAATGAGACCACAGGATTCAGTAATTTATGACTGAAACACAGACATGTGGTAAAAGGTCCCCTTGAATTAATAAAGGAGAGATTTTTATAAACAAAATCTCAGCAAGTGTGCTGCCAACCTCTGTGTCAGGTTTCAAAGAAAAACTAGCCAAAATGTGACAGCTGACCAAGAAGTGCTCAACAGATAATGAAAATTAAAGTGGATTCAAAGCTCAAAGCATAGAATTTTGTTTCTGTTAAGTATTAGTGTTGTCGCTGGTCTCTGGAGAACCAATAAAATACAAGTTCACTGAACCTTATCAAATCATAAACAAACTCGATGATGTGAATTATACATTTAGGGCTCCCGAGAGGAGATAAAACAAAAATCAGTGGCATCATATTAATTTGTGGAACAAATGCTATGGAAGGGATGATAGTCAGGATAGATGTCTTATAGTGTTGAAAGAAACAGCGAGTCAAATAAAACTATCAGATCTACTCAAGAATTAATTAGAAATTGTAAATTCAAAATTGACTCTCCAGTAACCAGATAGGATATTGCAGACGCTCTTAAAGTTTTGATGGAATACTACAATATTTTCCAGCTAAATACCCCCAAATTTCTGCAGCCACTGTTTGTGTATGCCAATTGGTTTAAGGTGCCACACCTAGCACTAAGTTCTAGTTTCGCAAGTCACTGACAAGCATGACTTCTGAACGTCCACACAGAAAATAACAACATTTGAGGGAATTCAGTCTTTGAGTGCTGTGAATGATTTGTTTTTGAAGAGAGAATCAGAATGTTATCTGGAACAGTGAGCTAAAGAAAGCCTTTCCAAGAAATCATGTGATCTAAGATAAATGACAGAATAACAACCTGCTAAGATAATTGCTGCTCCTACTACAGTTTATTCTACCAGAGGACTGCATGGCCAAGAGCCACAATTAGGTTGAGCTCACAAGAAAGATTCATTCCATTAAGGCAGTCTAGTATGTAGAAGTTAAAACTAAAAATATCTTAAGTTGTTATGGAAAATTTAAAGTAAGTAAAGTCAAAGAAAACGTAATAAACTTAATGGAGTTTTCAGATTGCCTAATTAGTGGGGACAGTCTCTAAGGCCATCTCCTCATACCCATTGACTACACAGTCCATTTGACCGAGAACTGGATGGGGAAACACACGTATTAGTGAGATTCTGCCATTACATCCTGCAGGTCATTAACATCACCACCCACCCATCAGGCCCAGCAGGTTCTTTAGCTGTTTTTGGCTGCACCTCTACTCTGGCCACAAACATCACGGCCTAACAGTCAAGACAGCTGGGCTGTGAATAAGGTGTACAATTGAAAGTGTACAAATTGAGGTCAGAAGCATAAGGGGAAATGGAACTCAAAGCCCAGATTTAAATTCAATTGGTACATTTGGAATATGAAGTGAGCTTCAGTAATAGTAACCATGAAGCTATTGTTGACAGTCATGAAAGAAATCTGATTTACTCATACGCTTGAAGGAAGAAAATGTGTCATCTCTTCCTAGTCCAGGATGCATGTAGCTTCAAATCCATGTATATGATCCTTAAATGACCTCTGGAAAGGCCTGATAAGTCAGTCAATTCAAGGGCAGTTAGGGATAGACAATGAATGTTGACCTTATCGGAGCTTACCACACCTCATGAGTTAATAAAAAGCAACTGAGATGTCACCGTCAGAGGAAGGGAGTTTGGAAGTTTGGTGAAATTGTAAGATGACAGGGAACAAACAAAGTTGTGCCTATTAATGGGGCAATGCATCTTGATCTATTCGTGCAATTCTGAATTCTTCTTCCAGACTTATCTTTCTTTTGTACTCAAAATGTTTATTGCTGAGGACTATAATTGTTCAGGGACAAAGTTAATTAGAAAAGTTCTCAGTTTGGCAGAAACAAGCTAATTAGGTCACCAGTGTTTCTTTTTCCAGAGAAACTAATTATTTCATTTGTGTGCAACCAAATATAAACAAATTAATTAATTACTGCTGTGGAAGACAATTAACAACAAGTGCATGCACACTTCCCATTTAACAATAATGTCGAACATGGCAGCAGCCTAAGAATCCAAACAGTAAGTGCAGGAGCAATGACAAAATCAGTTTGGTAATTCATCTCTTCCATGAGCCATTTCTTCTGAGATGCTCATTGTTTTTGGCCATACTCATTAAATGTTAAATACTGGTTTCTATTCCCCGTACAGAGACCTCCAGACCCAAATTTAATGATCACTTATGTTCCAAAACCCAGAAACTCCCTTATTGCTGCTGGTCCTCTCAACATTGTCATATCTGCTTCATCCTCCTGCATAATTCTATGAGAGGATGCAGCCCCACATCTATGAACATGTGGAACAGGTCTTTCCTGACCAGAGGTCTTTTTTTCTGAAAAAGCTTTGCTGAATTTTTCTCATTGGCTCTTTAGGATTTTCATGGGCTATCTTTCGGTTTTGCATCCTCACTAACTGATTTATAAGGTGATGCAACAACAACACTGCTGTCTTTGAGTGGGAATATCAGGTACTGATGCAAATGCAGAATTAGAAGAATTCAGCAATGTTCTCAATAATTATCAAACCTTAATCAAAAGAAAAGGTACAAAACGTATGGAAGGCATTAACCTTCCAGACACCAGCAAAACAGAACAAACGCAAGTTACTCCTTTGATGACTGGTGTTCTCTATTGTTCTTCCCACTTGCAGTCTCCATCTTTCCTAGCACATTTTCAGCCTCCTTTTTACCCCTTGTAGACTTCCTTGCCAACTCCCCAGATCTCATTAAAACCTCTTGTTGCTGCACTGTCGTCACTGTCCATCATTCCCTCCCCAACTCCATTCTTGTATTCATCATCTGGCTCACTTCCCTTGGAGACTCCCTATCACCCCATTCCCCTCTTCTACCTTCCTCATTCCTGGTAAACAAAAAAGATACAGGGTCCCAGTAAAAGACTCAGAGTCTGTCAAAGTGCATGATCCCTGGCAAAAGCTGTGGCCCGTGGCTTGTTCAGCAAAGACGTATGTACCCATCAAAGCCCAGGCCAAAATCCCTGTCCTGCCCTGGCAGATGTTCTTCAATGACTCCCTGACTAACAGAGCTTGCTTCCCTGGATGCTCACTGCTCCTCAAATCACAAGTTGGTTCTCTTCCCTATTTAGTGCTGATGCATTCATTAGTGAGCTTATCAGCAGCAAATACTGTACAGAGAGGGATTTAGCCTTGATTGGAGAGGAAACTCCTCACCATTTCTTTCTGCCGTTTCTAATAAGGCAGTTTCTCCCATACACACTGTAATTCATTTCTCTTGAGTGTTCTGGAGTCTTTCGGGGCAAATCAATCTCCATTGCAATTATCTTGAGTACCGATGACCTCAAGAACCTCATTCCAAATCTCTACTTCAGAATTTCCTTTCAACTTATCTAGACCTCCCAAAAGTTCAGCCTTATTCCTTTTTTAAAAAAAAATATCATTCATTCATTCACTCACAGGACCTGGGTGTTACTGGCTCGGCCAGCATTTATTGAAGGTGGTGATGGGGAGGTGTCTCCTTGAATGGCTGCAATCCATGTGGTACAGGGACTCACATGAAGGATTCTACTTCTCAATCTTTCCCCTCACCTGAGGTGTGATGACTCTTTGGTTGAAACACCACCAGTGAGCACTCTTTAATGAGTGTGCAGCCCTATGATCTGGTAAGACTATAGTGACTTTATCTTTTCAGGGGCAAGTTTCGTTGATAAGTCAAACCTGTATCAAGCTCTGGGTTTTATTTAACCTAAACTCGACATTACAAAATATTAACCAGATTGCCACCTGCTTTCAGTAGGCATCCTCCACTCTCCTGAAAATTTGGAAGTTAAAAGAACTGCAGGGGTAACAAGCGCAAATACTATATTTCCTTATTTTTCTGTTTTTTGATTGTAGACTGAAATGGGAAAAGGACTATTTGAAAACCCAAGGATTGTGGAAAGGCTTATAGTACTTCTTTAATAGTAGATTATTGACACTCATTGTAAGTGCTGTTTACAATGCTGTTTGTTAATGCGGCGGCAGGAGGTTTAGCTACAGATGAGCTAAGGTTCAGCTGGCAACAAGTAGCCAATTGGTCTGAATAATGGTGACTAGTTGTCATCACACCTCAGGTGAGGGGAAAAATTGAGAAGTAGAATCCTTCATGTGAGTATCCCTGCATCACATGGATCGCAGACATTCAAGGTGACCACCTCACCATCACCACTTTCAGTAAATTGCTGGCCTAGCCAGTAATGTCTTCTGCCTGTCAACACTCTGTGATTGGCTCCCAGAAGTTGAACAGCTTGTGAGTGTGAATGTTTCATCAGAAGTCATCAAGCCTCCAGAAGGAAAAATGATGTTCTTTCTTCTGCAGTATGAAACACCTCAAGCCCAAATGAACTCAGTGTATTTTCCTTTTCCAGTTGCTTTAAATTGCAGCTTTTAATGAGTAAGTCAGAGACTTTCTAAGCTCCGTGCCTCCTGTGTGGAAGTGCAGTTATCTGAAGGAGGAAGATTAAGAAGCAGCAAGACCTGACAAGCCAAAAGGATTATCAGAGTGGACTGGCCCCAAAGATCTGCTTTCCCAGTTTTTTCCTCCACCCATAACACCCATTTTCTTTTTCTGTACATCTGTATGCGTGTAAAGCAGAAAGTCAGGGATCAGTTTAGCTCAGTTAGTTTGTGAAGCAGTGTGATACCTTACAGTATAGGTTCAATTCCTATCACCAGCTGAGATTGCCATGTAGGACTCACTTTTTAACCTCTTCCTCTTGCCTGATATGTGATCATGGCCCTCACGGTAAGTTGCTACCAGTTGTGCCCCTCTAATGACAGAGCAGCCCTATGGTCTGTGAAGACTATGGCAAATTGACTTGATAACAGAAGTTTATAAGGGGTTCAGAGTTATTTGTCAACTTTTCATAATGTAAGACCCACTTATTTGCAGTAAATACTAACTTGTTAAGTATAGAAACCTGGTCTGTTAACCTAGGTCTGAAAGGCAGGTAAATTGGGGAAATGTGCACACTTTTATAAAGTCTTTAAATTTCGTGACAACCTGGACAATAATAAAGCTTGATTTCCAGTGTATTATCCCGGTGAGATGTGACATGGGACAGTTGGCAGATAAAAATCCTCCTGCAACCCAAGGGATAGCATCCGGTCATTATTTTGATCCTCCCCTCCCATCCACACTGTCCCACTGAACTTGCATAAATGAAATTTCTATTCACGTTCGTACTCATATCAATCTGCTGCATGTTACTTGGTGTCACTTAAGTGAGAGTGAAAACAGTCAATCATTGAAAAGTGTATTCATAAGCAGTGAAGTGCAAAATAACAATCAAAACTGTACATTGATGTTTTCGCTCAAAAATGGAGAGTCACAGAAGGTGAGAGGATTACATCTAGACCAATGGCACATAGCTTTGCAGATCAGGGAGCATTCTGCTCAATTGGAGACAGGAGGAATAATGTACTCTTTTCTGATTTCCACCCAGTTAAATCCTGCTGTGATTCAAACAGTGAAAGGTACCACTGATTTGTTTGGTGCAGTTAGCCTGTGAAAATGCTGAGTGAGCACGGTGTCAGCCTTGACTTCAGCTGTGTCATCACCCAGAGTTAAATAGTGACCCTGACAGATTGTGGGCAGAAATGGAGCAGCGATCATCTTTAGAATGGATTGGGTAAAGATTGGGTGACACACTCTCATCTATTATTGAAATCAAAATAGTTTTAGACTAGTTTTCCTGAATCATTTGCTGCTTTATTGAATTTCTCTTCATCCTGTCTAAGCAAATCAGTAGCTGTTTCCTTTTATATAGGTTGCCAACTCTTCAGAAGAGCCTTTAGAAATTAAAGACATTCCCAAGACAAAGTTGTGAAGGACTCAGGAAACAATCACTGGGTATTCAGAAAAAATGTATTGAAACATTTTTCTTTACCAGTTACAATGTTATTGATATTTAGTATGATAACTTAGCAGGACCAGCAGTAACATCATCAGTCACACCCTCGTGATGACTTGGAGCTTATATTTTCATGAGGTGATCATATACTCCCTACAGTGTAGAAATAGGCCATTCAGCCCATCAATTCTGCACTGACTCTCCAAAGAGCATCCCACCCCGACCCACCTTCCATATCCTACTGCATTTCCCAAGGCTAATCTACCCAGTCTGCACATTCATGGACAATATGAGCAATTTTGTAGCGCCAATCCACCTAACCTGCGCATCTTTGGACTGTGGGAGGAAACCGGAGCACCTGGAGGAAACCCATGCAGGCACAGGTAGAACTTACAACTCCACGCAGATAGTCAACCGAGGGTGAAATCGAACCCGGGTCCCTGGTGCTATGAGGCAACAGTGCTAACCATTGAGACACTGTCCTACTAGTTGAGTGTCACTGATTTAGTCAGCATGTATCGCTCATCCGTAATTGCCCTGAGGGCCATTAAGAGTCAAAATGGTGCTGTAAGAGTTACATGTAGGATGGGGAAGCAAGATGACAGATTTGCTTCCTCAAAAGAAAATTAGTAAACCAGATGCATTTTCATAACAATTAACAATGGCTTCATGCTCCACATTTGCCTTGCTTGTTATTACTGATTTTTACTGAATACAAATTCACCATGTATGTCGGTTTGCTCGCTGAGCTGGAAAGTTCATTTTCAGACATTTCGTCACCACACTAGGTAACATCATCAGTGAGCCTCCGGAAGAAGCACGGTGTTAGTGGCCCTCTTTCTATTTATGTGCTTAGGTTTCCTTGGGTTGGTGATATCATTATTTGTGATGATGTCAGTTCCTGTGGTGATGTTATTTCCTGTTCTTTTTCTCAGGGGGTGCTAAATCGGGTCCAAGTCAATGTGTTTGTTGATAGAGTTCTAGTTGGAATGCCATGCTTCCAGGAATTCTCATGCATGTCTCTGTTTAGCTGGCCCTAGGATGGATGTGCTGTCTCAGTTGATATGGTGTCCTTTCTCATCCATATATAAGGACACGAGTGAGAGAGGGTCATGTCTTTTTGTGGCTAGTTGATGTTCCTATATCCTGGTGGCAGTTTTCTGCCTGTTTGTCCAATATAGTGTTTGTTACAATTCTTGCAAGGTATTTTGTAATTGACATTAGTTTTGCTTGTTGTCTGTAAGGGATCGTTGAAGTTCATTGTGGGCGGCACGGTGGCACAGTGGTTAGCACTGCTGCCTCACAGCGCCTGTAGACCCGGGTTCAATTCCCGACTCAGGCGACTGACTGTGTGGAGTTTGCACGTTCTCCCCGTGTCTGCGTGGGTTTCCTCCGGGTGCTCCGGTTTCCTCCCACAGTCCAAAAAGATGTGCGGGTCAGGTGAATTGGCCAAGCTAAATTGCCCGTAGTGTTAGGTAAGGGGTATGGGTGGGTTGCGCTTCGGCGGGTCGGTGTGGACTTGTTGGGCCGAAGGGCCTGTTTCCACACTGTAAGTCTAATCTAATCTAATCTAAAAATTAGCTGATGTTTTCTTGTGTTGGTGGGTTTGTGGGCTACCATGATGCCAAGAAGTCTGAGTAGTCTGGCAGTCATTTCCGAGCTGTCTTTGATGTAAGGGAGTGTGACTAAGGTTTTTGGATGCATTTTGTCTGCTTATTTGGATTTGTTGCTGAGAAATTGGCAGACTGTGTTCATTTGAACCCAAGTCCATCAAACATTAGCCTGTCTTTTTCCCTGGGCTACTAGTCCATAACACTACCGCTACATCATTGGTCCACATTAAACTATGTTGCTCTGTTACTGGCACAAAACCCTGGAACCCTCTTCCTAACGGCACTGTGGATGTGTTTATCTCCCTATGGACTGCAATGCTTCAAGAAAACTGCTTCATGCCACTTCCCAAGGACTATTAGGAACAGACAATGAATACTGACTTAACCAATTTGGACCAGGTTCTCTGAGCAAACTAACAAAAGACACAGGGAAAATGATATTTAATTAAGTACAAAATGTATCCAATTAAAGAATCACTTTCCGTTTTGAATGAGAAATCAGTATAACATGGCAATGGACATGTCAAGTGGTCAGATTACATCCTGAAACCTCTGGGTATAACCAAATCTTTGAGATATTTAAATCTCAGTAGGTACAATTCCTCTCTGCTGGGTTTCAGAACGGACAAAGGCTGCTGATCGTTAAGTAGCCATTACAGCTTATATTTCACATTGGAGCATTATGTTCACATCAACCTTTAACATCAAAAACTGAGCATGAGGAATAATCACAAATGTACATTGCAAAGGTAGGCCATTTGGTCCATCATGCCTCTGCTGGCTCTTTGAAACACCTCTCAGTTCATGCCATGCCTCTGTTTCATCCCCTTGAAAAGGTTTCAGTTTTAAGTACAACTCCCTTTTGATAGGTTATTGCTGAATTTGCTTACACAGTACACTTACTTCCCAACAGTAGGATCTGGCCATCACTGCTAAAGGCAGCATTTATTGGTCCACATCCACAATCTCTATCCAGATAATAAGAGAATCCCCTTTCAGCCCTCAAATTTTTACCAAATGTTTAAATTCTGTGACTTCTGGTCACTGGGAACAGTTTTTTTAAAAAAACATTCATTCCCATGTGTTGTTAGCTAGACCAGCATTTATAGCACATCCTTAATTGCCCAGAAGGGAGTTAAGAATCAACCACATTGTTATTGGTCTGGAGTCACATGTATGGCAGGAAGGCAGGTTCTTTCACCCAAGCGGCAGGAATGAGCCAAGTGGATTTTTTTGTTTGCAACAATTTCATGGTCAGCATTAAGCTTGTAGTGATTGTAACGAGCTGCATGTAATAGTATCTGAGTTCCCTGATTGAGTCTGTTAATCTAGTCCAATCAGGGACCCCTGGCTGACATAAAAAAAAGTTGTGTGTTAGAGATAGTAACACTCTGATGCCTGACTCTGTATAAGGCAGTATTGTAGGCAAGGCTTATTCAATGTGTAAATAAAGGGTGACTTGGTGATGAGATATCGGCCTCTGTGAAGTTATTTCAAACCTCAGAATACCAATCTTTTAATAAATTCCAATGTTACCCTTTGCCAATAGTCTAACAATAATAGGCCATCATCTCCCTTTTCTTAAGCAAAACCGGAAATTGCTGGAGAAACTCAGCATGTCTGGCACCATCAATGGTAAAACAAAATAAATGTTTCGACTTTGTTGACTCTTCTTCAGAACTCAGAGGTCAGATTAGAATTCAGTAGAAGGGTAACTGGACTCGAAACATTAACTCTGTTTTCTCTCCTCTGATGCCACCAGATCTCCAGACCTACAGTTCTTTTTCTCAAACACCTCCCCTTTCTTTATGGTACTCTGTTATCAAAACTCCTTATAGCCCTGAACTCTCTTAACACTCCATTAATCAGGAGCAATGCTAGCTTATCTAGTCCTATCCTTGGCACCAGTTGAGTACGGATTTGCTTCCATTTGCTTGCTGTTCAATTCACTGCATTTCCAACATGTTTTGCAAACCTGGTATTCACACATCCCAAGAAAGATCAAAATGCAGATCAATGTGGAAAAGTCGATAGAGATAGGATTTAATGGCTATATAGGTGAGCCTCTGAGGTAAACTGTAATCTTATTGTGACTTGAAGTCATGTGTTAGTACTCTGCTAGAATTTGGAATAAACACAGTATAGCAGCATGTGTAAAACATTGTTGACAAGTAACCTGGAAGACTGGCTAAAGCTTGTGTAAAGATCCAACATACCCATACGAGGACACAGCCTACCACAGATATAAATGTTAAAGAAACTAAACTCTTCAAAACCTTCTTGATTACCTACAATGTTTATTTTTAAACCACTGTCCAAGTGCTAATTTAGAAACCTCCTGTTTATAATAATAATTCTGATCGTTAGTGCCACATCTTACTGACGGCGCTAGAAACATGAAGACAAGATCTTTGGGCGGCACGGTGGCACAGTGGTTAGCACTGCTGCCTCACAGCGCCAGAGACCCGGGTTCAATTCCCGACTCAGGCGACTGACTGTGTGGAGTTTGCACGTTCTCCCCGTGTCAGCGTGGGTTTCCTCCGGGTGCTCCGGTTTCCTCCCACAGTCCAAAGATGTGCGGGTCAGGTGAATTGGCCACGCTAAATTGCCCGTAGTGTTAGGTAAGGGGTAAATGTAGGGGTATGGGTGGGTTTCGCTTCGGCGGGTCGGTGTGGACTTGTTGGGCCGAAGGGCCTGTTTCCACACTGTAAGTCTAATCTAATCTTACAAGCAATGTTACATTTCCCCTTGAAGAAATCACATCCCCAGAGCAGAATCATTCAGGTATCATATTCAGCTGTGACTTGGCCTTGAATAACCATTCAGCTGTTATTGCAAACAGAAAGCTTAATCATAGATAAGTGGAAATTTCAAATGAATATTGATTTGTTCTTTTTTATCCACAAGTCTGAAAGGCAGCATGTTTGAAAGGAAGAGGAGTGTTGGTTTAGTGCCATTTTTACACAAAAAAACTGTTTAATGTAATTATTGCTTTTTTTCCTTAACACGCTAAAACAGCTTTGCATTCCCGATCCTTTGCAAATACTGTCGTGGTGCAGCTGCATTGTCTGCCAAAGCTGGAGCTGTCATTTCCGCTGACCTGCTGTCTAACTCTGTTCCACAGGCAGGTCATGAGAGGAGCAACAAAGCTCACAGTCTCACTGTATTACCTGGTATCTTTTAAGCTGGAAAGAATGGAGGCTGGTCAATTAAACAATGTCAACCAAAACTTTCAGTACATAAAGATAACACTTAAACAAATGGCTGCCAGAGGACGAGAATACATCTTGGGTTTCGTTTAATCTCACTTTTGAATTCGATTCACAAACTCATTTGACATTTCTTCTCAACATTCCTTCTAGTTCTCTCTTCAATGTATTATTTCAGACCTCAAGAGTTCTGTATTGAAACACAGAAACAGGACAGGACATTGCTATTCTGTCAGATGTTGATGGTGTTACTTACAAAATCCAAAGCGTAAACATTTGAAACATCCAAGTGTAAAATTTTCATTACTTCTCTCTTTAATATGATTATTTCACTGCCTCAAACTTCTCCCTGGTCCTTTGGCAGGAGACACTTCACACTCCGCATTCCTGGTCAAGCAGGCATTTGTTTTGATCCTTGAGCAAGTAATGACATGTTAATTGATCTTGCAAGCATCATAAGTGATGCAGATTTATAATGGTTTTAGCTCTCATGTCAGAGCGATGGAGACAAAAATCCCTGGCTCATTTTTTCTTTTTTTCGCTTGAAGGTTATCAGGAATAAGATCCATACCTCCACAGCCATGTTATCCAAGATCATTCGCTTCGACGTGTCTACGAATCAAAGTTATGAATTTCAAAATTATGCACAGCAAAGCATCACCGTAAACAATGTATACATTTACCGAACAAAGAAATTGAGTTTCTATTCCCCCAACATATAGAGTCAGACAATCTGAAAACAGGCACTTCGGTCCATCCAGTCCACGCCGAACATAATCCCAAACTGAATAAGTCCCACCTGCCTGCTCCTGGCCCATATCCCTCCAAACCTTTCCTATTCATACAAACGTCTTAGAAACGTAATTGTACCCACATCCTCCATTTCCTCAGGAAGCTCATTTCACATGCGAACCACCATGTGTAAAAAAAATTGCCACTTGTCTTTTTTGAATCTCTCCCCTCATCTTAAAATGTGCCCCCTAGTTTTGAAAATGCCCATCCAAAGGAAAAGACAATTAATGTCTACAACTGTACTGTACAAAATACTTCACAATAATAATTAAAATCCTCTCAACCCATTCTAGCAGGTTTTTTTTGTAATTGAACTTTGATGTCTGAGAGTTTTTAACTCTTTTCTCTCAAAACGTACCCATCTCTGCACTGTTTGAATACAGAACCTGCATTATTTAATCACGATTAATAACACTAGAGGGCAGCAACTGCAGCCTGAACTGTGGTCAAGCAAATTAGCATGAAGGAACAAAGCGACATTAAGCAACTGAATTCTGGCTGCTTTGCATTAATAAGGCAGTTTAATTCCATTTCATTCCCCTCTTAATTGCTCCTTGTCTTATCCTTACAAATTCCCTGGTCCTTGAAAAATTTCACTGCAGTCATTATCAGCATCAAAATCTCATTTTGAGGGACTGTAAACATCAGCTTCCCTCTTCTGGAAGCAAACAATGAAGACCACTTGCTGGCAGCTACTTCCTGGTCCAGCATAGTCGCTGTGCCGGACAATGAAGGGATTGCAATCTCACAATCACTGGTAAACTGAACAGTGCACAAGAATGATTCAGCTTTAACTGTGAAATACTAAAACACTTCCCTAATAAGAGAAGTGGGTTTGGTAGCAGAGCTGTGAGCAGGAGTAGCTGAAGGAATCAGAAAGGACCATTGTCAGCTTAAAAGATCTTTTTTGTTTGGAATTGAAAGAAAACCAAGTGTAATTTTCATTCTACTCACATGTACAACTGAGAAAGGAGAAAAGATTTTTTTTCCCTGCGTGTGCTGTGACACATTCTAGTCTGGTTTGTTTACAATGCATTGGGTAAGACAGAGATTGTAGATTTATATTGGTTAAGAGTATCAAATGTAGATAAATGGGATTTCTGCACGGATCAGCAATGTAAGACAAAAAAAAAGCCCAACGTCCTGATTAATGTCTATCCAAGATTTATATTAAATCCTTATCTAATAAAATTGGCAGTGGAGTAGGTCTCTTCAGCCAGAGTTTGTCTGCTCCATCCTGTTTCTACATCTTTCGCTTGTGTTTTTTTGCTTCTCACTTCTTGGTGATCTCCTGAACCTCCAGCTTCAGTGTGGATTCGGACCCCTGGCCTCAGTGTGGATTTGGTGTGGCGTCCTCTTGGGCCAGTGTGGCAGTCTCTCGACTTATCTTGGTTTCTCAGCAGCCTGGTGTGGCCTCAGTGTGACATCCTGCCTTGAGGTGATTCCAAAGCAGTCTCTCAGCCTCGAGAACCTCAGGGTGAAGTCTGGCATGGTCGACAACCTAGGTACCAGCAAGGATTGGGTTTAAAGGACTGTTATTGTTAATTTTTTACTTTACTTTTCTAATTTATTTGTAGGATCTGCAATGCTGGAGTTTTTATGTCTTTACATTTCTAACTTTTTTCCCTGAGAATTTCTACTTGAAAGTCTGTACCCACCTTTGTACCTAATTGGTGAATTGTAAACTTCTCACTGTACTCATGTGAATACATATCGCTAATTCTACTTCTAAATACCTTCCATGTCTTATGTTGCACAGTGTCTAGAACACCCCCCTCTGATGAGTCATTTCCAAATTATTTACATTGCAAGATTCAATGGCTTCTAAAACATAAGACAAAATTATTGTGGTATTTTCTTTTGTGATGCTGCACCTTTTGCCAAATCATTTTAAAAACATTTTTGGAGTTGTTTATGGGACTTCGAAACATTCTAAGCTTTATTGATAGTCTGAGCACTAACCGATATCAGCAGTCCTAGGTCCTTGTCTCATTTTCTCCTTTGCTGCTTTAAGCTATTGGTTCTCATCCCATAAAGTGGAAATGAACACAGTTGATCAATTATCCCAGATTCATGGCTGCTTCTTGATTGATGTTCTTACAGGTTGCTTTCATTATCAAACTCACACATTTTTCAAAAGCACTTCCTCAGATGATAACATCAGCATGTACGCATATTGATGGAACTCCAGACAAATGAGGCCTGAACACAAGACTGGTGTAAATTGTTAAAAGAGATTGCCTACGAATGATATACTTAAGCATGGTAGAACAAGGCTTCGCTTTTGCTTCCTTCCCTCAGATCTCAGGCACATGTTAGTAACATAATGATATTGTCATGACCATGCATCATAACCCCTGATTATCTAAAGGGGAAAAGATCCAACAGGAGGTTTCTAAAAGAGGAGTGATACAACCAAAATGACCGTGGACGTAGATTCAGTGGCTATCTGATCGGGAACACTGGAATCTCACAACTGCAGGTGTCAGTGAAATTTCAAACAGAGGAAATACACCACAAACAGAACAGGAATCTGCTGCAAATTGCATCAGATATTGAACATGATAAAAAAATGGTAGAAGTCTGAGGGTGAAAGATGTGTTATGTCTTTCAGGGTTAAAAGGCAATTCTACCATGGTCTCTGTGTATTTGTGGAAGAAGGTGGGGACATGAGCTAAGGTACCTGGGTCTAAGTACTAATGTGCTGTGAAGGTCACAGTTGAAGAATCATCCACTGTCACCCCTGCATTGCAGGTAAATAAATCTTCCTTCCTGAGTGGAGGAAGCCAACAAGTCAGTCAAAAGAAAACAAGACAAATAATTTCAATCAACTTGCAAAGTTCAGAATTTTAAAAATGCCTATTCAATTATCATCATTCTCCTTTCTACTCTTCACAATTGAAAGAGACTGAATCATTTAACTTTTTGTGTACTTTTATTTTGGAATTATTTCTCATTTTGAATTTGTGTGTATGTTTGCTGTGTTGTTATTTCTTCTTATGTTTAATTTATAAACTGATTTTTTTCTTGTAAACTGAAGGACATCTGGTTAAATTGTCTCCTTGTAAAACTTAAATTTCTTTTCTCTGATAGAAAGCTAACCTCAAGGAAGGGGTTTCTTTGCAAATGTAGTTTTCTGCAACCAACTGAGGTAACATGTGAAGGAAGAAGAAAGAGCTAGTTCCTCCCTCCTCATCTGGAAGCTTGACAGTTTGGGACTTGTAATGAAAACCAAAAGAACTGCAGATGCTGTGAATCAGAAACAAAAGCAGAAATTGTAAGAAAAACTCAGCAATCCAGGCAGCATCTGTGGAGAGAAATCAGAGTTAACATTTTGGGTCGAGGTGACCCTTTCTCAGAACTGCTTGAGTCTCAGAACTGCCTCAGATATATTAACTCTGATTTATCTCCACAGATGCCGCCAGACCTGCTAGGCATTTTCAGTAAATTGTGTTTATGTTTAGAACTGTAATGATTTGGGGAACCCAGGCGGCACGGTGGCACAGTGGTTAGCACTGCTGCCTCACAGCGCCTGAGACCCGGGTTCAATTCCCAACTCAGGCGACTGACTGTGTGGAGTTTGCACGTTCTCCCTGTGTCTGCATGGGTTTCCTCCGGGTGCTCCGGTTTCCTCCCACAGTCCAAAGATGTTCGGGTCAGGTGAATTGGCCATGCTAAATTGCCTGTAGTGTTAGGTAAGGGGTCAATGTAGGCTGAAGGGCCTGTTTCCACACTGTAAGTAATCTAATCTAATCACTCCCAGGGCCCAACCTCAACAGTGGTAGATCCTACACACACTCAGTAGTTAGGAGGCAATGATGTCCTGGCAAGGTGTGCACTCCTTAGGACTAGTAAGGTAATAGATCTGATTATTTCACGGTTTGTTGCATTTTGTTTAACAGGAGCTA
Organism: Hemiscyllium ocellatum; assembly: GCF_020745735.1. Lineage (NCBI taxonomy): Eukaryota > Metazoa > Chordata > Chondrichthyes > Orectolobiformes > Hemiscylliidae > Hemiscyllium > Hemiscyllium ocellatum. Next base: position 33,048,344 of record NC_083421.1, on the reverse strand, counting down.
GAACACTATATTAATTTGTGTATTTCAATATTATCTTCCCTTCATAATTTTCATCTCAAGCAGAGTTTAGGTCACTCAGGAAAACTTATTGATGTAGGAGATTTGTTCATTTGTAGGATGACTTGTTTTCCTGGTCAGGTCGAAGGATGATTCTGCTCAGAATGTAACTAGGTACAAGTGCCAGCACCAAGTAAGTACTCAGTTACAATAAGCCAACTCCCTCAACTTTTTACCAATGCATGTAAAGGGGTCAACCATTCAATTCCTCAAGCCTATTTTATCATTCAATTAGATTATGGCCTATCTGTAACTTAAACTGCATTTTAACTGTCTTGAATTAGCTTTACTGTCACATATACTCAAATGAGTGCAGTGAAGAGTTTACAAGTCAGCACTTACAGCTCCATCTTAGGTATGAAGATAGGGTCTTCAGCACAGATTCTTAGGGAAAACAAGTTTTAAAAAAAAATCAAAAGTCCAGCATTACAGATTGTAAGAATAAATGAGAAAATAGAGAAATGAAAAGTTAAGAATGACTGTATGCCTTCTTTCAATTTCCTTCAGTATCTTTATTCAATTAAAAAACTCTCAATCTCTGTTATGATATTTTCATTTGACCACAATCAATTTCAATCAATATAAAATGCTAATTATCAAATAAAAATTTTCAAAAGACTTCTCAAGACAGATCAGTAAACTATACTCACTGATTGTTTCTTTGCTGTATGCAGATTCAACATACTTTTCCAGCTATGTCAGGTTACTACATACAGAGTTTGTGCACCATCAGCAACTTAGCTGGTGTGCATGAGTGAACAATGTATATTTGCTCTTATGGCAAAGGACCAAGAGGTAAGATTTGAGCAAGCATTGTCAGTATTCAGTTTAAAATCTGTTGAGAAATGTTTAAGAATGACATGGTCAGTTGAACTTTGACCTACACTCTGTAGAATCTTAGCTAACATGACAATTTACAGGAGAGTCTGCTGTCAGCACAAGCATTTTGATCAGGAAATGTCCAGTTGAAAGTGGGATTGTGTCCAAGTGAAGTAGGAATTGCATTGAGACTACAAAAGCACATTTTTACACAGCACCTTAAGTGATAAAGAGATGCTGTTCACTCAATTATCTGGGTGTATTAATTGGAATATGGATTTGCAAGATGTTGAGTGTGCTAGCTCATGACAGTCAGTTCTCTGAGGAAGAGAATATGATAACTTTGTTTTTAAAAGTACACTGTTTTAAATGCTAGAAGTAAGGTTTTTTTTTAAAATAATTCGTATTAAATTTTTTTGGTAAATTAATATATAAAATTAGGTAACAAATCTGATGGGTTCCACAGAGAACCTACAGCACTTTAAATCTATGTGAGAGAAAAAAGTCAACACTTATAAGGCAAAAATACAATTTGGAAATTTTACTGATATTTATAATCTGCATGTGGGAGATAAACTCAGAAGCAGTTAGTTGATCTTGCATGAACCAATATGGTGCAGTCACCTAATAGGTTTTAGAAAGTTTACTGCATTTTCTGAAAGTATATAAACTTTTAATCTTCATATCCTGAATCAAAGCAGTCACTGAAATCAAGCTGTAATTTCCTCCCCCAGAAAGCATTTACTGTCTGCTCAATTACACCATCCTTTCCTCAATCTGCACATTTTGACAATCCATTCACATCTGCAGCAAAGTAATGCAATCACATTTCTTTCAGTTCATTTGGATTCACCAAAATACAGCAACAATAAAAACAAACGTCAGGTTGCTTTGGAATTTGGGATCTTAGAAATGCAATGCTGGAATATAGACCCTTTATCTCTAGGTAACTTTCTCCTCTCTATGCTGCTGACTCTATCGATAGGATTAATTGATTTATATTGTCAATTTCTGCTGGAATGCTATTCATAAAAGTGTATTAATTCATCAGGATTGTTACATTTAACACATTGCTCCTCCGTATTAACTGATCTGCTGTGTATTGCAACCACTTTTAAAATTCCAGTTTGTATTCATTACCACCCTCTGTATGTATTTGGTTGGGGCTATCTATCTTTTTGGGGTTTCTTCTTGCTTCTCTCTGTCTGTGTCACTTTTCAGCACAAAGCTTTAAGCTCAGAACTTGGTGCAAGTTGATTGAATCTGCAAAGATTAGCTTACTAAAGTTAATGACGAGAATTTGGTCAGTGTGAAAATTTGTGGCAGATAAGAGACAGTAAGTAATTTAAACAAAGGATCGACAGTAAATAAGGACATTTCTCAATAACTAAATCAGAGTAACTAGGTTGATCTCAGGGACAGCAGAAAACTTAACCTTTTGAAGGTTATCAATGATGAAATGATTAAAATTATGCTGCTATAACTATAAGGTGTATAAGATCATTATATTTTGGGACTGTCTTTAACACAAGGAACATGAAGTCATGTGATTTGTTGTGAAGTCTGCCTGTTAAGCTTGCATGATTTGATTGTGAGAGATTAAAAGACTCCCAGATTGTTTTAGTGGGAAAATGGTTTAAAACATTTACAATGGGTGGTACGGTGGCACAGTGGTTAGCACTATTGCCTCATAGCACCAGAGACCCGGGTTCAATTCCCACCTCAGGCAACTGTCTGTGTGGAGTTTGTACATTCACCCTGTGTCTTTGTGGATTTCCTCTGGGTGCTCCGGTTTCCTTCCACAGTCCAAAAATGTGCAGGTGAGTTGAATTGGCCATGCTAAATTGCCCGTAGTGTTAAGTGTAGGGGAATGGGTCTAGCTGGGTTGCTCTTCACAGGATCAGTGTGGACTTGTTGGGCCGAAGGGCCTGTTTCCACACTGTAAGTAATCTAAAGAGACAATGAAACTGTCAGTTCAGTCAATGGAGGTCAACGGCATCTGGAAACTTGGAGAGTTGTTCCATTTACAGTTCAGAGATCAACAGTTTTATATTTGCAATTGATTTCAATATTAAATGCCCTATAGGTAAGTCTCAAAATTAATTTCAGCATGATAGGATGTTGCGCTGCTATACAAACCTGAAGGTTTAATTCCTACCGTGCATTAACTTCAGCATCTAAATTGAAGTGTGCTTGTGCTAACTTCCTGCATGTGCTTTAAATTTTTGCCACTTATATTGGAAAATAAAGAACATGACAGCATGGGAAGTGTTAAAGCATGAAGACCACGAGTAACCTGTGTTCTGTAGAAGGCAGGGGCAGGATGGGATAACCATAGTGGAACATTCTTACACCAATTAGCAGAGTAAGGTTAAGGCTTAAAGGTCAGTATGGCGAGATGAGATACCACAAGTAATAAAGCATGTTTCTCTGTTAAGTGTTATCATGACAGGATTGGGACCGTAAATATTTGGGCCATGACATTAAAATATCTAATTAATAGTTAGTAGAGGCAGCTTGTGACAGGAGACAATTGTAGATGGAATAGCTAAATATCTATCACGATAGGTTAGTCTGCAATGGAAGATCACTGTAGCAGAAGTGATAATAAATATCTAATCATGACATTAGGAAAATATTAAGAAGAGCCTGGAATGAAAGACCATTGTAGTAGAGTTGGCAATAAATATCTAACCGTGACATTAGAATAACATTAAGTAGAATGTACAACTAAACTAACACTGGTTTATTGTGTAGCTAGAGTGAGGTACTTTGATTAATATGCATATTAATTAACATACTGATAAGCTAACAGAAACATGATTTAAAAAATATAAAACTTCACGGACCCTGAGGTTCGTGGGCATTTGAGAATCAGCTTTCTCAGTGTCACGGTTTTTTGTTTGCAAATAAAAGACCTACTCCTTGAAGAACTCCCTGGGGCTCCTGGTAGTTCTCTATATTTTCTCCACAACACTTCACATTCTTCCGCTTGGCTCACAACATCATTAAGCAACATAAGCAATTGACAGACTAAGCAATTAATAGCTGCAAAATGCAAATAACATCAGGGACTTGGAGGTTACTGATAGTGTCGAGCAGAAATGAAGGAAAAGAAATTCTCCCATCTTGCACCTGTAACATCATAAGTAAAAATATATAGATGAATGGCGCAAGGCATTTTGAGCAGGAAAGTGATACAATATTTTGTAAAACCTGAAGCAGGGCCTCTGCCCCTTTCATGATCCTACACCTAGATATGATCTGTAATTAGATTGTACACAATGGGGAAGAATGTATGGCACACAGATGATTAGTCTAAAAGAGCACCAAAATAAATTGGAATAAGTAGCTTGTTACCAAGCAGCAATGATCCACAGTGTACAATAACAAGGCTACATTCTAGGAGTAGTATCTAAAATAAATATGCAGTGTATGTTAACAGCCTGGGCCTTAATTGCAAGAGGCATATCTTATTTTGAACCATTATCAGATGTAAAATAATAAGACACAGTAGACACTGCATAGCTCCCATGAAACCAGTTATTTTGTCAATCAAGTACAGATAGGGAAAAAAATCTAGCAACAAAGAAAATTATGCTTTTATTTTAATAAATGAGAGGAAGAACAATAAATTGCATGTAAATATTTCAATATTTTAAAATGTCCAGCATTTCATGATTGCAAGCAAATTCAAGCAAACACACACACAAAAACACTCGGTCTGTCAGCCAATGTAGCATTAACTCTTGTACTAATCACATATAACTGTTCTGTAATGTCTTTGTTATTAATGAATGTAAATTGGTTGTGGTGAAGCTTTGTGTGCTGAGTTTGTCCCATACTGCATCAACCAGGAGATAGTGAGGAACTGCAGATGCTGGAGAGTCAGAGTCAATAAAGTGTGGTGTTGGAAAAAGCACAGAGGTCAGGTAGCAGCCGCGAAGCAGGAGAATCAATTTTTCAGGCGTAAGCCCTTCATCAGGGTCCTGCCCAAAGTCTCAACACTTCTGCTCCTCGGATGCTGCCTGACCTGCTGTCGTTTTTCCAGAACTACACTCTATTGATTCATAGTGCATCATCACATGGATGTAAACAAAGGAGGATTGATGGCAGCGAACAATCTTAAACAGCTGTTCCTCTGTATCACTTACTGACAAACATGACAGCTACCACAAGGTGCCAGCAGTGGCAATTGGGCAAATATCATAGTTGGGTTTATTTGTGTGCTCATCACAACCTTTATGCTAAAAAAGTTTCAATTAGAACTAAACTCTTCAATGCTCCTTGACATTAACAGATCTTGTGATATGCCTGCTAACACAACAAGCACATCTGTGTGCAGTTCATGTCAATGCGTCTTCCCCTGTACACCATTGTATAAAACAGCAATCCGTACTTAAATGGCCAAAGCAGGACCTGCCAATTCTTAAATCCGAACGTCTGGTGCAAGGTTTTTTTGCTGAACTGGAAACTAAGACATTCACCATCAGGCTCTGAATCATAACTTTGTCTGGAAGGTATGCGCATCAATCATCTTGTATGGTTTGATCATAGTCTCACTGATGGGCACACCATACATTGACAGCATAATCTCCTTCATCGATGTAAGGACATGCTAAGACCACTGCACTGGTAAGCGAATGCACACCAACCTGTCCTGCAGAAGAGAGGGAATTGTGTCAGGGACTATATTTTTGGGACATTAAGGTTGTCATGATGAATAACTGGCAGTGAATGAAAACAGTGAGATGTGTGTGTGAGATTTGCAAAGGTACTACTGAGGCTGAGGCGAAGTTGATGTGGTACAATTCTTGGGAAATGACATTAGAAAATGCATTCACTGACCTTGACTATTCATATGAGGTCACTGAACCTTCATGGTACAATATACACATCATTGAGAAACAGAGCTATCTGCTTTCAATGGACACTGAACAATGCTCCTCCTTTACAGCTCCTTGAACAAGGCCTCCAGTGCAGCCAAAATGACATGACTTTTTTGGTGCCTTTATTGAGTGTTGCTCAGCTAGAATCGATTGCAAAGCAATTTCCCGCACATAGCCCAAGGAGAACTGGCCTCCCTTTGAAAGCTGGAGTTCAAACGTTTGTGGTATAGGCCTAGTTTTAATTGGTTGTTTGGAACCCTGTGCTGAGGCATGTAACCCCTTACTAATGTAGCTAAAACTGGCTCCATGCTGGGCTTGCAGAGACAAAAAAACTGCAGATGCTGGAATCCAAAGTCAACAGCCAGGAGGCTGGAAGAACACAGCAAGCCAGGCAGCATCAGGATGTTTCGGATGTAACCCCTTCTTTAAGACTGGGGGGAGGGGCTGCAGATAAAGGGGGTGGTGGAGGCAGGGTGATGAAGTGGGGATTGGTGAAAGCAGGCAGAGGGTATGATCTGGTTGGTCAATGGGAGGAATGAATCCAGTTGGTAACTGGAAGGAAGGGTTGATGAGTGGAATGGAAGGGAGAGAGAGGAGCTAGGAAGGGAGGTTATTTGAAATTGGAGAACTCAACATTGAGTCATCAAGGCTGTAGGCGGCCCAGGCGGAAGATGAGGTGTTGTTCCTCCAATTTGCGGTGTGGTTCATTCTGGCGATGAAGGAGGACAAGGATAGTCATGTCAGAAAGGGAGTGGCAAGGGGAAACAAAATGGGCAGTGACTGGGAGGTCTGGTCGGCTCCTGCGGGCCCTGCTCAGATGCTCGGTAAACCGCTCCCTAAGGTTATGTTCAGTCTCCCCGATGTACAGTAAACACAGATTGCCAAGAATTCTGAAGTGGGTGAAATGATGCTTTGAACTAATATGTGTTCATCTACACTCCATGTGGAGGGATTTTCTCCGACAGTAGATTTCATCATGGAGTGAGACTGGGTGATGGTGGCATCATTTAAGTATCAATCATATCTTGACCTAGTTGACCCTGGGCAAAGAAGGAACACAAACCTGCTAAAAATAGCAAACTGATGAATTGCTGCCTTGGCTGTATAATGCAAATGTCATTCAATATCCCCTCACAAAACAGGCAATGCACGATTAACCTATACCATTTAGGTTGATGCATGCTGATTGCAAACACCCTACAAATTGTTAGCCTCTATGGAAGGGTCTATTGGATTCTGTCCTCCTCCTTTCTCACATGGTCAGAGATCTTTTATCTCACAGTGAGTTCAGAGGAAAGTGGTCAAGATGAAGTGACCTTACTTTGATGCTCTTCCTAGAGCCTTCTTTGTGGTAATATTTTCAGAATGAAATGTTGATAGTTAACCTACCTTGGGTAAGTTATTATTCTGGGTTGTAACTTGGTCATACGCCTCGTGACATGTTTGACATTTGCATTGTGCAGCCAAGGCAGCAATTCATCAGTGTGCTATTTTCAGCAGCTTCGTGTTCCTCCTTTGCTCACAGGCACAAACATGCAACTAGGTCAAGATCTGATTGATACTTAAATGATGCTACTATCACCCAGTCTCACTCCATGTTGAAATCTACAGTGGGAGAAAATCCCTCCACACGGAGTGCGGATGAATAAACATCCATTCAAAGCAACATTCTTGGCAATCTGTGAGGAAAAATATTCGTCAACTCCTTAACTGAAAGTGGGGATGTTACAAATAGTGCAAAACATTAATACACTTGATTGCAGTTTTCAAGAAATGACAGAGAATCATGGAATGTGATCGATAAAAAAACACCAGAATCCCAATTCTAATAAAATGGAGTTAGCTTGATTTAATCATCATAAATTGATCACCTCAAATATAACTCATGAAGTGATTATAAATTTGTGAATGTTGATTGTCCAACTATCAATTTCAGCACACATAATGTGTTCCTAAAATGTGGGGAGATGTATGAAGATGAGCAAAATAAAATTCAATTTCCCAAAGAACAATATATTATTACATTGATTATGATTCTGACCTAAACTTTATTTGAAAAGCCGAGTAACTCTGACTGAAACTGGCCACAAAACCTCTTACTAACTTATTAGCCCTTCTTATTTATCACTTTCTCACCATTTCTCCTACTTACTGCTTTTTATCACTCACCTCTCTGCCACTCCCTCTCTCTCACCCGACACCCTCACTCCTTCATTCACTCACTCTCATCTTTCCTCTCTTAAGTCATTCACAGCAAGAACTCTGGAGAAAGTCAGTGAATGAGTTGAGAAGTGGGAAACAGCAAGGGCCCAGTTGAGGGAAGTAGCAGGTGAGAGGGTCAAGCGAGGGTTCAGGAGAGGGTTGCAGCAAGGGAACTGACATAAAGGAAAAATGAAATCACACAATGCAGGGAAGTGTCTTAACTTAGAAAACACATTAAATTAATAATTATGCAACAAGAATGTGCTTTAAACATGAGATATCTATATCAAGCTTCAAACTGGAACATAAAACAAAACATTCCATACATGCACCACCCTCTCTGTGAAAAGGTTGCCCCTTAGATCCTTTCTAAATTTTTCCCATCTGATTACAAACCTGTGCCCTCCAGTTTTGGTTTACCCACAACCCAGCGAAAAGTGGTGCTGTCAGAGGAATTGGTCAAGGCTGCTACAATTACAAAAGTAGAAGGCATCTGGATGGATATATAATTAACAAGGGTTCAGAGGGAAATGGACCAAATGCTGGCAAATGGGACTAGGTTAGTGTAGGATATCTGGGTTGGCATGGACGAGTTGGACAAAAACTCTGCTTTTGTATCTCGATGACTCTATGTTCTGCAGATGCAGATTCATTAGTCCCTTCCGAGGTACAGTGTGTAGAACAGCAGTGTATAGATCTGCAGTGTACAGAACTGTGAAAGCAATATTCCAGTTGTGGGCTATGAAGGCTTTGTAATAGTCACAGAAAGACTTCCATCCATTTAGGTGCTAGCCCTGCAATTATAAAGACTAACATTCCTTCAGTCTTTCAGATTATGTTCTCATTGTGATGATTACGTCTTTGAATTTTCACTCTTCCCAGCTTTTGATAGTTGAAAAAAACCCAAACAGATTCATTATTGGATCAAAATAGAGTACCCCAAAATTACCTGAGATAAAAGCTACAATTTCACCGACTCAATATATTAAAATCTCTTTCTAATTATATACTTGTATTTACAGTAGTGAATATGATAAAACTCTTGTGTCATCAACAAACTTGCATATACTTCCCTCTGCTTTGTTACAGGCACTCAGTCATTACTATCATCAACAATTCAGTTCATTGTGGGATTCCTTGCAATTTCAGTGCATACCTGCTATCATTATTCTGTTATAATTATTCTGTCTTGTATCATCTAACCAACCATCTAACTGCGACAATAGTTTGAGTTCAGTTCTGTGAGATAGCAAAAAATCTTGTGTCAAATCTTACTGAATGTCTTTTAGAAGTCCTTATAAGTTAGGCCCAGAGCCATTCCTGAGTCCACTATTTTAGTTACTTCCTCAAATATTCAATTTGATTTGTTGAATATGACTGGTGCCTTACTCATCCAACCTGAATCCCTCTATTCAGGTCAAATTTAACCAAATGCTCAGTTACTTTGCCCCTAATTATTTATTCAAATAACTCCTACAACAGACAATAGCCTAAGAGAATTAAATTTTTTTCAATTCTTTTCTCTCACATCTTTTTTAACTAACTTGGTCATGTTTGCAATTTTCCAATCTAAAGGAATAATCCTTGGCTTGAAAGCTCTGAGGAAGATTGTTGTTGAAGTACTTGTAGTTTTCTCAGCTGTTTCCTTTAAAAATCCTGACTGGGAAGACATCGCCTCCAAGGATTGGTCAGTCTTTATTATTTTTAATTTTTTTCAAATATCAATTTCTTTATTATGCCACCTCTAGTATGTTCCAGGCCTTAACTCATGATAGATTCCCAGGAATGTCAATAACCCTTTACTACTGTGAATTCTGACACTACATAATTATTTAACAAGTATGCCATTTACCTATTTCAATTTTCAAATTTTCTCTCATCTGGACATTTTAAGAAGCATTTGAATTAATCTTGATAACCTGAAGTTTTTTTTTTGTTTTTCATTTCTTGTTCCAAATATATTTTGTCCTTCTATGAAACCAATGTGCAGTAGGAGTAACTTTTATGGTATTGAATTTAATATAACATTCAGATGGAATATATGAAATGGCAATAATCAACAAATCATTTTTAAAAATTTAGATTTTATTGCATAGTTACTGCCAAAAATATGCAATTTATGTTCGGCGATCTCCTATAATTCTCCAGTTGATTTTCAACTTGAATATCTGTTTTTCAAAATCAAGCAAACATTTTAGAAAGAAAAAATATGCTGAACTTAGAAAGTGAATGCGATATTGACATGAAAATCAGCAAAACCATAAACTAAGTATGAAACTAATTTAGTAAAAGAGAAACATCCAGGACTCCCTTCCTTGAAACTCTGTCTTGCTAACTATTTCTCGTGACTTCTGAAGCAGTTTAACTGGGCAAAATGAAATGAAGTAACAGTACTGTTCTCTAGAATGAAAAGATTAGTCAACACAGCCAAAGGATGGTCGACGAAATTCTGATTAAAATGTGTTCGTTATTTATGAAAGGCAAAAGCCAAATGATTGCTTAGGTTTTGACAACTGCGTGAAGAGAGAATATGATTAGATTCCCTATAGTATGAAACATGCCCTTTGGCCCAACAAGTCCACACCTACCTTCTGAAGAATAAACCACCCAGACCCATTCCCCTACCCTATATTTACCCCTGACTATTGCACCTAACACTAAGAGCAATTCACCTGATCTGCACATCTTTGGATTGTGGGAGGAAACCAGAGCACCTGGAACACAGGGAGAATGTGCAAACTCCACTCAGACAGTCACCCAAGGCAGGACTCAAAGCCGGGTCTCTGGCACTGTGAGGCAGCATGTCACCCTACAGATGCCAGACACTCAGAACATTCAGAAACAGTAGAGTCACTGTAGCCTCAATCATCACCAAACAAAAAATTGCCCACTTGCCATCAGCAGCGGTTGTTATATGTGAAATAATCTTCAAAGATTCCAATGTGGCTGTTACAAAGAGTCCATGTGAAAGGAAAAGCAGAAAGTGAGATAAGGAAAGAGGCAAATCGACTGGGAATGGAAAATAAATTAGATCAAAGAGAACAAAGATGAAAGCTGATGGTGCAAATAAGTAATATCACCAATCTTTGTTGAATTCTGAACTCATTTTTCAAAGTGGCCATTTGCAGCAGATTTTGATTTTAAAAAAACTATACAGGGGTGCAAAACCGTCATGATTCTCACAGTCCTGACTTTGCATCATGCTTACTAAATATTTGGATAGACAACCATTTACAAATGCAACAGGACTAATTGTTAAAATAGTTCCCTGTAACATTTATTGAAAAAATAATTGTATAAACGAAAAATAATTTGCAATTAGACAGCAATTAAATGAACATTTTATGTCAAAGATGACAAATATTTCTTGACAAGGTAATCAAAAATTTAGAGGGACATAAAGTATCTCAAATGCTGCCAAAAAATCTTCAGATTATTAGCTACTTGAAGACAAGTGTTCTTGTCTCCTTCAGTTTTCTAGAACTGCCAAAATAAACCTAATTCAACAACTAATTACATGTTTGTACACCTTTGATGTTGCCAATGAGCTTTCTCCATGGAACACTAGTTGCTTCCTATTTTAATCCTATCAGAATATAAATTCTAGTCTTCTTCCTGAAACTCAATTCACCCAGTGCCAAAATCCGCTGGCACTGCAGGAAATTAAGTCCTGTATATTGTGACAATGTAAAGAACTCTTCTTTTCCAGTTGCTGGTTCTAATCCCAAGGTTCTACCAAAAACAGTTGAAATATGTCAATGGAAATATTTCAGATAGATTGATATATATCAGAGTCAGAACCAAAAGAAGATACATTAAATTGCAACTGTGGAAAATGACTTGTATTCACAGCCAGAAGGAAACATCTTGCAGATGGACCAATCACTGAAGCAACAGAGTGAATGGTTAGGAAAAGAAATCAAAATATCCACACCCTGGGTGGTGACGGTGATTTTGAGGTAATGGCAGACATAGGAACCACATGATTGCACTGAATGTTTGGAAGCGATAATTCCAAGAGGAAAGAAATCCAAACCATCATTCAGATCAGGAGCAGAGTGAAAAACAAACCCACACCTATAAATTTCAAGGTAAAAGTTGATACTGGGAGTCAGAGAACCATAATCTCATTCAGATTATACCAGAAGATCTTCCCTGAAAATTAGGATTAACATGCTTACCCAAAGTAAGGTGCTCTGAAACCATACAATGTCATGCTAACAGCCTGCAGGGGAGGTGAGATGCAACAATGAGGACAACTCAAATCCGAGAAACATACTGTTAACATATTTTCCTGTGAATGCTATCTGTCACTGAAAGAGATGGTCCTACTGAATAGGGCAATATGGAAGAGCTGCGTATTACATCAGTTAAACATAGGTAAAAGGAGGCAACACTGAGGGTTGAAGTGAATACACCCATTGAAAAGGGCTCTTCAGTCAAATGCACAAATGAACTACTGCAAATGCCCCAGAATGTTTTGATGAGATGGTTGGATGCTTCGGAGACCCAGCCATGAAACTAGTGATTCATCCCCCACATAAATGACCAAATAACTAAAAGAAAAGATTTCAGGAGAAAACTTTTGCCACAGAGCATGCAAATTGGGTAAAGTTCATCATGGTGACAGAGAAGCCAAATGGAGAGCTAGGTATCTGCTTGGACAGCAAAGATTTTAAGTGGAATCTCTACCCAATTTCAACACTGGAACAGATCATCCCAGCACTGGCAGAGGCACATTTGATAAGCAAGTTCAATATTAGAAATAGGTAACAGAATATGGAATGAAACATGGAATCTTCACTATTGACAAAACTCAACGCTCACCTTGCCTAGCTTTAAAGTAAGCCAGGTTATCCCCCAGCAGAAAGTAAACAAGACAAAGAGGGGATGCAAATAAATGGGTTGCATCACAGACAATACACAGATATATGGTAGGGATGAGAAAGAAGAATGACAACCATCAGTATGAAGCCATGGGAAGAACCAAGACAGTTGGCTTCAAGGTAAATGCACTGTTAAAGTAACAGAATACTAGTTCATTGGTATGATGTACATTGCTGACAGATCGAGTCATGTCCAAGAAGAACTATGGCTACTTTGAGGATTGAAACCCTAAGCAATGAGACAGGTTTGAGAGATTCCTTTGACTTCATCCAGTATAAGAGCTCCATCATGCTACATCTGTCAGAAGACACAAAAGACCTGCAGGAGCTGATGAAAGAAGGTGATAGAGTAATATGGCAGTAGCTTCAACAAACTCAAACTGGTTATATGCCAGGAGACAAGGCTGTCACTGCATAAAAGAAAAAAAACCTGTTCTTCTGCAAGTAAATGCTTCTGCAAAAGGACTGGGAACAGCCCTGATAAAGAAAAGGGAAAAACAACAGCATTCACATCCCAAGCTATAACCTCAGCTGAAAGTAGTAATTCAAATAACGAACGTTTCTAGCATTTGTAAATGGATGTGATAAGTTCCATATCTCTATGGTAGAAGGCTCATCAGGGAGAGTCAGCACCATCCACTGAAGCAAATCTACAAGAAGAATCTGTACAAAGCACCAGCAAACCTACAGAGATGACTCTTGACACTTCAAAGTTACAATTTCACATTGAAATATAAGCTGGGAAGAAAATGGTTCTGACAGGTACCAATCTCGATTTTGGCCACGGAGAAACATGAGATGAAAGATCTAGCTATAAAGATTCACCACAGACTGAATGTAACATTATCAACACTGAGTCAAGTAAGGGCTGAAGCCAGCAAAGATGAAGATGTACAGGTACTCTCTCAGCACTTGATCTGATAAGATACGGCAATACTGGCCTATTAGAGATGACAACTCACTGGAAGATTGTGTCCATAAGAAATTCTCCAGAATTTATTTGAAGGACACATGGATGTGGAGAAGTGTAAACTCAGAGTGAGATGAGCTTTAAAGGCATTCATAAAGCCATTTCAGTGTGTAATGTATGACAGAAGTTTGGAACATTGCAAAAGGAGAAGATGATAAATATTGAAATAGCACCCAGACCAAGCCATATAGTGTGACCCAATTTATTCACCCACAATCTAGATTATGCAATAATCACAGACTATTACTCCAAATTTCCTTTTCCATGGAAGATGAATGACTTAACAGCCAAAACAATGATCTAACTGAAGCACAGGATCAAGGAAGTAGCACTTAACTCATCCCTGCCTGAACTATAGGAAAGAAAAATGCACATGCATACAATCCAGTCAGAAAATGCAGAAGCTTAACAATAGTTGTTACTGAAGCCAAGACAGCAAGATCATAATTGTGGTTGAAACTAGCAGGCAAGTAAAAAGAAACAGAAGAGACTTTGCATTGTTGGCTTTCAGTGACTTGGTGACAGTAAGGACTGCAGATGCTGGGACTGATCTACAATAGAGATGGAATAACAAAAGACCATCAACCATGAAACATCATTACCAAGGGATAGAACATTACGAACAGCAAGAATGACTCTAACAACACGAATGAAACAATGAAAAATATGCCAGCCCCCACCAAGAGCAATGAATGCCAAATCTACAAGAAGGAGGCACAACATCTTACTACCTGTGAGAAATATTTGTTTAGAACTAATTGACTGGAACAGTTGAACTGATGGGACATTATAATGTTTTCAAAAAAATTAAGCATTTTATTTATTGTTGCCTACATTGTTACATCTTAGGAGAAAGGAATAGAAGAGGATGCACAAATCTGGTGTATTCTGAAGCAGGGTCTCCTGTGTACCAGCAATCTTCAGAATTAAATGAGAAGTTGTTACTCCTTGAAACATTAAGCATAATTATTAAAATAAAGCAAGCGGTCACATCAAAATATTAACATACCAGACTACAATTTGGCCTCCTGGTTATAGCATTTAAAACAAATAGAGAGAGAGAGAGAGAGAGAGAGAACGTCAACCTCAGGTGTGTGTGCTCCATATTAGAATAAGGATAAAGAAAAACTGGACAAACAGAAGTAAAAGTCTGGTTGTCAATAAAGAGGATACCTCTGTTGAATACCGCTATTGTGTCAAGCTATTGCACGTGGACTGCAGCAATTTAAGAAGGCAGATCACCATAATCTTTTCAATAGGAACTAGTGATGGGCAATAACAAAAATGCTGGCCAGCCAGCGATGCCCACATCCCACATGTGAATAAAAGAAAAGCCAAGGTTAATTCTTCCACCAAGACTGCAAAGTGATTGTGGTAAGATTGTCCTGCAAATTCCATTGAGGTGCTGCCTATTTTGGTATTCAGTTTGCAAACTGCAATTCTCTCTATTTTCAAACCTGAACTGATATTGCAGAATATATCCATTCCTAATACTGGACACATTGGCATAATCACGTTATAATTATGGCGATTGTTCTTTTGAGGAAGATTGTGATGTATGTGGAGGAAGACACTTGACAGTGAGGGGAGGCAATGACTTAGTGATATTATTAAATTAAGTATCTAATTAATTAGCTAAGCTATGATGACAAAGCCAGGTAATGTCCTGAGGAGCAGGTTCAATTCTTATCACGATGGATCATAACATTTGAATTCGGTGGAAGTCTGGAATTAAGAATTTAATCGTGATCATGAAATGGTTGTTGGAAAAATGCATCTGGTTCATTGATGTTCGTTAAGGGGAAGGAAACTGCCATTCTTATCTGGTTGGGCCAACATGTGACTCCAGACTGACAGGAATGTCATTGATGTTTAACTGCCCTGTGGACAATTCAGGGTGGGTAATAAATGCTGGCATAGCCAGTGACATCCACATTTCATGAATGAAAAGAAATGCTTTTTTTAATATATTATTGGCAAAGAACTCAAAAACTGGGTCCATATTTAAATGAAAATTATGACAGATTAAGTGAAGATTTTCTGTACTTGGCATATTTTGTAAAAATCATGAATGCTATTTCTGTTGACATACATACTTGCCTTTAGAATATGTCAGCTCAAAGTAAATAAGAACAAACTAGGAATGTGTTACATTTAGTGCAAATTCTTTACATCTGTTTATTTTTCTGTGACATGACTGGCCCTGTTGGTGGGATGAAATAGAATTCCTGTAAGTATCTGATTCACTTTTGAATGTACTTAAGCATACCATATCAAGAAAATCAGAAGCTGTGTGGACCAATTCTGGGATTCTACTGACGCAATCTATCAGTTATTCACTTTAATGCTGCCAATTTCCTTCACAGAATGTCACAGCAAAGCATACTGTGGCACTGATGAAGGTCAGGGGTGGCAGGGATTCCCTTTCCACATTTGAAAGGGAAGTTTTAACATCACTCCAAATCATTTTCAACATCATTATGATCTAAAACTAGCACAGATGGCAACTCTCTGAAGATCCCAAAGTAATCACAAATGATAAAAGCATGACAGCATCCAATTAAAAGGGACAAATTCTTATTGTAATAATCAATTGCGAATTCAGAATAGTTGCCTCACATTCTATCCAGATACTCATCGCTTGTTTTGATTTGAATATACAAATTAGGAGCAGGAGTAGGCCACTTAGTCTTTGAGCCGATTGTGCTATTCAATGATATGCTTTTAATCTCAATCAAGCTGCTTCTGCCTTGAAAATATTCCAAAATTCTCAACTCTGTCTGAAAGGAAAATCAATTCTCTTGATATCTTTATCTGATTTTTAAACAGCGGCACACAGATCCTCCCATCAAAGAAAACAACCTGTTCACCTTCACTCTGTCAAGTTCCAATATTTGTCAATGAAGTCACCTCTTACGCTTTTAACTCCAATGGATACACAGTCATAGAGATGTACAGCATGAAAACAGACACTTCGATCAAACATTCATGCTGGCCAGACATCCTAACAAATCCAGTCCCATTTACCAACACGACCAATATCCCTTTAATCCCTTCCTATTCATATATCCATCCAGATGCCTTTTAAAACTTGTAATTGTGCCAACTTCCACCACTTTCTCCGGCAACTCATTCCATACATGCACCACATTCTGTACACGCACCACCCTCAGTGTGAAAAAATTGAGGTCTCTTAAATCTTTCCCCTCTCATCCTTTAGCTCTGGATTC
Organism: Hemiscyllium ocellatum; assembly: GCF_020745735.1. Taxonomy (NCBI): domain Eukaryota; kingdom Metazoa; phylum Chordata; class Chondrichthyes; order Orectolobiformes; family Hemiscylliidae; genus Hemiscyllium; species Hemiscyllium ocellatum. The sequence continues at coordinate 33,031,291 of NC_083421.1, read as the reverse complement.
CACCACCCCAGGGAAAAGACCTTGTCTATATACCCTATCCACGCCCCTCATGATTTTATAAACCTCTATAAAGTCACCCCATCAATCTCTGACATTCCAGGGAAAACAGCCACAGCCTATACAGCCTTTCCTGATAGCTGAAACCCTCCAACCGTGGCAACATTCTTGTAAAACCTTTCTGAACCCTTTCAAGTTTCATAACATCCTTCGTATAGGAGGGAGACCAGAACTGCACACAGTATTTCAAAAGTGGCTGAACCAATATCCTGTACAGCTGCAACATGACTTCCCAATTCCTATACTCAATGCACTGACCAATAAAGGCAAGTATATCAAATGCCTCCTTCGCTATCATATCTGTCTGCAACTCCACTTTCAAGGAACTATGAACCTGCACTCCAAGGTCTCTTTGTTCAGCATTAGGAAGATTTTACCATTAAGATATAAGTCCTGCCCTAATTTGCCTTTCCAAATTGCAGCACTTCACATTTACCTAAATTAAACTCCATCTGCCATTCCTCAGACCAAAGGCCCATCTGATCCCATTGTATTCTTCAGTACTCTTCTTCGCTGTCCACTACACATCCACTTTTGGTGATAGTTGTAAATTTACAAATTATATCTCCTATGTTTATATTCAATGTGTTCACATAAATGAAGAAAAGTAGTGGACCCAGTACTGATCCTTGTAGCACACCACTAGTCTCAGGCCTCCAGTCTGAAAAGCAACCCTCCACCACCAAGCACTATCTTCTACCTTAGGAGTTCTGTATCCAAATAGCTAATTCTCCCTGTATTCCATGTGATCCAACCTTGCTAACCAGTCTAACATGACAAACCTTGTCGAATGCCTTACTGAAGTCCACATAGATCACATCCACCTCTCTGCCCTCATCAATCCTCTTCATTATTTATTCATAAAATTCAATCAAGTTCATTATATACGATTTCCTCCACACAAAGCCATGTTGACTATCTCGGGGTGGCATGGTGGCTCAATGATTAGCATTGCTGCCTCACAGTGCTAGGGACCAGATTAGATTCTAGGCTCAGGCAACTGTCTGTGTGGGTTTCCGCCGGGTGCTCCGGTTTCGTCCCACAATCCAAAGGCATGCAGATTAAGCAAATTGGCAATGCTGAATTACCCATAGTGTCCAAGAATCTGTAGGTTAGGCGCATTAGTTAGGGGTAAATATAGAGTCATAAGGTATAAGGAATAGGTCTGGTTGGGTTACTCTTCAGAGGGTTGGTATCAACATGTTGAGCTGAATGGCTTGTTTCCACATTGTGGGGATTCTATGAAATATATGTAAATCCTATCCCTCAGGATTATCTAACGTATCCAGTTTTAATTCAACATATAACTGACCCATTCCACCCACCAATCCAGTAAAACTTCACTGCAGTGGGTCCAATATATTTATATCTGTCCTCACAATGGGGGAAACCAATACTCTACACAGGGCTTCAGATGTGGCTCAACAAATGTGCTGACAAAGTGCTAAATAGTTTGAGTTAGACACTTTGTTTCTTGGTTTATAGAATAAGACATGAGCAGAGCCGAAGAATAGCAGAGAGATTGGATAAGGAATAAAACAAACCAGCTACAGGAGCACAGGAAGACAAGGCCAGAGAATGTGAGAGTGTGTGATTGAGACCAGGAGGGAGCCTGGAATACACAACCAGTAAGAGAGATGAAGCCTTGGATGGATAATGGCAATGTGTGATGTATGTAGTGCAGTAACTAAGTAAACTGGTTCTGGGACATCACATGATTGTGATTTGACAAGATTAGAATTGAGTAACTGTCTGTGTATATGACCTAAGCTATTTATTAGGGATGAGCGCTTGTGGCTTTTTTTCAGTGCTGGCTTAGATTGTCTAAGAGTGGTTTTCTCTGTCTTCACATAAACATAACATGGCTGTATTCAGGTCTTCTAGTCATTTGTCAAGTTGCCCCAGAATACCTACATAATGAAGAAAAATCTCCCTACCTTGGTATTCAATTCCCTTCACAATAAACAAGAACAATACATTTGTTTTTTCTAAATTACTTGCTGCACATTCACACTAACATCTTATGATTCATTCACAGAACACCCAGATCCCACAGTAGTTCACAGCTGAATCCCTGGCCATTAACATCTTGTCACCATTACCAGAAATTGAACTGGACCAATCACATAAATAATGTAGTGATAATAGATCAGAGGCTGATTAAACTGTGATAATGATCTTAACTTGTGAATCATGAAATTGTATTCATATCAACAAGGCACAAGTTATGGTGTCATGGAATACTCCCCAATGCCTTTCAAAGGGCTCAGTGTCATCATGGATAAAGCAGTCCACCTGATAAACACACCATTCACTATCTTAAATATTCAATTGCTGTTCCACCATTTAAAACTGGCAGCATTGTTCATACCATCTGTACATTTTTAGCAGCAATTCTCCTCAATACCTTCACAGCAATTTCCCATCCTATGACCGATATTACCTGGACAAATGAGAGCAACCAGCACATGGAAATCTTGCCTCCTGCCAAGATCCCCTCTAAGTCAAAAAGCTGTATGTGAAATATCACTGCCCCTGAGTAAAACTCCTGGAACTTCCTTCCAGCATAATTGTGGGTTTCCTTGCATTACTTGAGCCATAACAGTTGAAGGAGGCAGCTTGCCAGCACTTTCTCAAAGACAACCAACTGAGCAATAATGGCTGGTCTAACAAGCAAAATATACAAACTGTAAATTATCATTTTTTTCAAGATTATTTTGCTGGATTACTTAGTACAAAGCAGAATTCCCTAAAACAGTCATTGCCTTTCAGGAGCTTAAAGTTTGAACCAAACCTTGCTCTGGCAAACTTTACGTCGTGTTATACAATTAACTCATTCATATAATTCACCACCTCAAACATCCCAGCAAGCTCATCATTCGGTCACTTCCTCTCCACATTACTTAAAGACATTAGAGTCCCCCAAAATTCTTGACTGCGTTATTGACATGGGAACAACCTTTTATTTTACCATTACCTTTTACTTTACCATCTTTGAAGGGAATTTGATCACCAGAGATTTCCACATTTGATATAAACAATGTAGAATGCAGAGGACAGGACTAACCACCTGTCATAAAATATGAAACAATAAAACATTTTACTGCAGTCTAGCTCCAGCTTTCTTGCTTAAAAAAACGTGATAGGTGAATGAAAAAAAAAGGGAGCTAGGCCATTCCTCCTTTCCCAGAGGCTTGAATGTTTTGGATTACCCTTCCTGGAACCTCAGGGAACCTTGGCTGGGATCTGGTCACAGCAATAGCTGAGTGCCCAAGAAAATTCTGTTGCCTGAATTATATCCTGCCACTCCATTCACACGAATCAACAGAATGGGGAGTTGAGAAAAGGGCACGTTTCCCGCGGGGAATAAGAATGTTCAGTTACTGGAACAATTACAGTATGAATGGGTGTCTCTGACAGCATGATTGGCAATTATAATTAAATTCTTTCTCTTGCTTTGTTTAGCTCCAATTTATCAAGTGCACCATTACTGGTAATTGTTCCAAGGCTTTTCCAGCGGTCAGTTAGACCAAACTGCCAAAGTGGGGGCGGAAGCCTTATATTGAAAAAAGAAAAGGCTGTCCAACATTTTTCAATATCTTAGTCTCTTTCCAAGGAAGTACAATGAATAATTTAATGAACATGACTGTAATGGGGACAATGCTCAGCCAGATGAATAATATTGCTAACCAGCTCATGACCAATTATTGCAGTCTCATTCCGCACAACAATTATTCAACTTGTAAGGCATGATATTTGGTGACACAGTTCAAAGTTCTAAATATTTACTAGACAATTATGTAAATACTTTGCATTTATGTAGCAACTTTCATGACCTTGAGACTTCTAAAGCCATTTTATAACCAGTTAGGTACTTTTGAAGATTTTTAAGTTGTTATAATGCAGGAAATGCAGCTGCAAATTTATATGAAAGGTCTTCGAAATTACAATATATGAATGGTTAAAAAAAACATCAGAAATAGGAGCAGAGTTGGGCCATTCAGCCCCTGATGTCTACCATGCCATTCTATAAGTTTATGACTGACTATAAATTGAGGTAAAAATAATGACTGCAGATGCTAGAAACCAGATTCTGGATCAGTGGTGCTGGAAGAGCACAGCAGTTCAGGCAGCATCCAAGGAGCAGCGAAATCGACATTTCAGGCAAAAGCCCTTCATCAGGAATAAAGGCAGTGAGCCTGAAGCATGGAGAGATAAGCTAGAGGAGGGTGGGGGTGGGGAGAAAGTATTCTCGTAGAGAGAGGAGGCAAACTTCTTCAAGGCAGGTATCCTTGCAAGAGGATTCACAGTAGGGTTAAAATCAATGAGGTAAAAACAATGACTGCAGATGCTGGAAACCAGATTCTGGATTAGTGGTGCTGGCTTTTGCCCGAAACGTCGATTTTACTGCTCCTTGGATGCTGCCTGAACTGCTGTGCTCTTCCAGAACCACTAATCCAGAATCTGGTTTCCAGCATCTGCAGTCATTATTTTTACCTCATTGATTTTAACCCTACTGCGAATCCTCTTGCATGGATGCCTGCCTTGAAGAAGTTTTCCTCCGCTCTCTACGAGAATACTTTCCACCCACCCCCACCCTCCTCTTGCTTATCTCTCCACGCTTCAGGCTCACTGCCTTTATTCTTGATGAAGAGCTTTTGCCCGAAACGTCGATTTCGCTGCTCCTTGGATGCTGCCTGAACTGCTGTGTTCTTCCATGACTATAAATTGAGCCCAAGGCTTCAACTTCTTTCTTCCTGTCAACTTGTCATTGTCCGTAATTTCTTGGTATTTCAAAAATCTATATAGCTTTTCCTCAAATACATTGGATGATAAAGGCTCTGCCACTCTCTGGGGGTAGACAATTTCAGATATTCACCACTCTCTGAAAGAAGGAATTCCTTCACATCTGTTTTAACTGAATATCCAAATACTCTGCCACTAGTCCCACAATTCAAGATTTCCCCATGAGTGAAATGTCATCTCAATGCCTACCCTATCAAACCGACTCAGAATCTTGTAGAAAGATGGATCTGCTGTAACATACTTTCATTAGCAAACATTTTGCTATAATGCCATTGACAAATTGAGGACGGTTTCTAAAGCATGAAATTTAAAGCATGCGTTAATTAAAATGTGATTCTGGCCTCATTAGTTTAAATGGTGCTGCTATTATGCGATTTTCTCATAACACAGGATTACATGAGAATGGCACTATCGCGTTATAGCAGAACCAACTGTATTTCAAAAAGATCACCCCTAATTTTTTTTCCAAATTCCAATGAACAAAGGTTTAGCTTATTTAACTGTCTTGATAAGTCAACTGTTCATCCCAAGAATCTGCCGAATGGATCTCTTTTGGATCGCCTCTAATATCCACTTTTAAGTATAGGAACCAAAACTATACACAGTATTCCAGGTATAGCCTTGCCAATACTCAAAAAAAGTTGGAATAATATTTTCCTATTTTTCAGCTCTAATCCACAAGTAATGCTAAAATTCCATTTTCTTCTCAAATGTTTGTTGATTACGTGCATGATCGAGGGTGACACGGTGGCTCAGTGGTTAGCACTACAGCCTCACAGCATCAGGAACCCAGGTTCAATTCCAGCCTCAGGCAACCATCTGTGCGGAGGTTGCACATTCTTCCCGTGTCTGCGTGGGTTTCCTCCCACAGTCCAAAGATGTGCAGGTCAGATGACACATCTGACCTGCAGATCAGATGTGCAGATCAGATTCATTCAGATGAATTGACCATAGTGTTAGGAGCATTAGTCAGGGGGAAATAGGTCTGGGTAGGTTACTCTTCGGAGGGTCAGTATGGACTTGTTGGGTCGAAGGAGCTGCTTCCACACTGTAGGGAATCTAGTCTAATCTAACACACTGTATGCACTATCAACCTGGGTGGCAATTTTCATGGATCTATGTCAATGGACTCTAAGATCCCTCTGCACATCCACACTACCAAGGATCTTTCCATTGACCCAGTATTCTGCCTTCCTGTTATCCTTCCCAAAATGAATCACCTCACATTTATCTGCATTGAACTCCACTTGCCACTTCTCAGCCCAATTCTGCAGTTTATTCAAGTCCCCCTGCAACCTGCAACATTCTTCCACACCGTCCACTACTCCACTGACTTCAGTGTCATCTGCAAGCTTACTAACCCATTCACCTATGCCTGTGTCTAAATCATTTATAAAAATGACAAACAGCAGTGGTCCCAAAACAGATCCTTGTGGTACACAACTAGTAACCAAACTCTCGGCTGACTATTTTTCATCAACCACCACTTGCTGCCTTCTTACAGAAAGCCGGTTTCTAATCCAAACTGCTAAATTACCCTCAATCCATGCCTCCTCATTTTCTCCAACAGCCTACCATGTGGAACCTTATCAAAGGCTTTACTGAAATCCATGGAGACCACGTCAACTGCCCTATCCTCATCCACATGCTTGGTCACATTCTCAAAAATCTCAATGAGATTTGTGAGACATGACCTGTCCTTGACGAAGCCATGTTGACTCTCTGCAATCAAATTGATGCTTGCTAGATGATTATAAATCCTATCTCTTATAATCCTTTCTAAAACCTTTCCTACAACAGATGTAAGGCTCATTGGTCTATAATTACCTGGGTCATCTCTACTGCCCTTTTTGAACAAGGGCACAACATTTGCAATCCTCCAATCCTCTGGTCCTAAACCTGTAGACAATGACGACTCAAAGATCAAAGCCAAAGGCTCCAAAACCTCCTCCCCAGCTTCCCAGAGAACCCTCAGATAAATCCCATCCAGTCCAGGAGAGTTGTTTGCTTTCTTTCTTTCTGGAATTGATAACATCTTTTTCTTATTAATTTCAATGTTGTTGTGTGGCACCTTATCGAATGCATTAAATTTAACAGTTGTTTTCTAAAAATTCAATTGTATATGCAAAGAACTCGAGAAAACATGTCAAATGTGATAAATGATTTCCTTTTCACAAAATCATGTTGACTCTAACTGTGCTCAGCTTTTCTATTTACTGGTAATTTCCCAATGATAGATGTTAGGCTAATTGGTCCATGGTTCCCTGCTGTCTGTCTCCCTCCCTTCAGGGTCATCACATTAGCTGTTTTCTACTACAAACCTGGAATTCAGTAAAAACTGGAAGATTTAAACCATTGTCTCAATTATTTCTACAGCTAAGTCTTTCAATACTTTGATTGCTAGCTATCAGGTCCTGGTGATATTTATGCTTTTCATCCCAATTGGTTTGTCAAATACTTTGCTCCTTGTGAGAGAAGAGCAACAAGACTTTCCCTCCGACTAGCACCATACTAATTGGAAATACTTGGGATGTTGTAGAGTCCTCTACCATAATTCTAGATCTAAAATAGCCTTTTCCTGGATAGACTGTGCAATGTGTTACTCAAAGTAACAATGCTTAGTGCATTCTATTAATTTGTCTCCCTTGTTACCTGCACCCATCTGAGTTGCTCAGACAGTAAATGGTCACTGTGAATCACAAAAGCTGCGAGAAAGTCTCACACACTATAGGTGCAACACATCACCTGCTGAGCCATCTCCCATCTTCATTCAATTTAATTAATTAATTTTGTTATTTATTTTGGAAGTGAATTTAAACCACTTGGTGCATCAAGAGAAACATGGAGGAATTACAACCATTTACTGACTTGTTTTCTGATGAAGACACATTTCAGATTTCACATGTAGAAGCAGTTGCAAGGGTCACACTGGTGATGGATTTAACTTTCCCTTCTCACACAGGCCCAAACTAACAACCTGGTTCACAGTAATGCCTGCACACTCCACCCAGTCTACTTGGAGTAATGTTGATTGCTGGATACATCCCCCAGCCAACTTCACATTAATGCTGGCCGACGCCACACTCCTCACAGTCTGCTTTACAATAACGCTGACCAACTCCACACTCATGTCAGCCTGCTTCACAGTAACGCTGACCTACCCCACTCACCTCTCAGTCTGCTTCACATTAATGGTGACCTACTCCACACTCCTCACAGTCTGCTTTACAATAATGCTGACCTACTCCACTCTCCTCTCATTCTGCTTCAAAGCAACGCTGACCAACTCCACACTCCTCTCAATCTGCTTCACACTGGTGCATACCTACTGACGTACTCTACACTCCACTCAGTCTGCTTCACATTAATGCTGACCTACTCCACCCTCCTCTCAGTCTGATTCTCATTAATGCTGACCTACTCCACACTCCTCTCACTCTGCTTCACATTAATACTGACCTACTCCACAATCCTCTCAGTCTGCTTCTCAGTGATACTGACCTACGACACATCCCTCTCAGTCTGCTTCATATTAATGCTGACCTACTCAACTCTCCACTCACCCTGGTCCACTTTCCTCTCAGTGCACTCCACATTAATGCTGACCTACTTCACACTCCTCTCAGTCTGCTTCACATTAATGCTGACATATTCCACACCCCTCTCAGTCTGTTTCACATTAATGCTAACCAACTCCACACTCCTCTCAGGCAGCTTCTCATTAATACTGACCGACTCCACTCTCCTGTCAGTCTGCTTCACATTTATGCTGACCTACACCACACACCTCTCAGCCTGCTTCACATTAACGCTGACCTACTCCACTCACCTCTCAGTCTGCTTCACATTAATGGTGACCTACTCCACACTCCTCACAGTCTGCTTTACAATAATGCTGACCTACTCCACTCTCCTCTCAGTCAGATTCACATTAATGCTGACCTACTCCACTCTCCTCTCATTCTGCTTCACATTAACGCTGACCAACTCCACACTCCTCTCATTCTGCTTCACATTAACGCTGACCTACACCACACACCTCTCAGTCTGCTTCACATTAATGCTGACCTACACCACACACCTCTCAGTCTGCTTCACATTAATGCTGATCCACTCCACACTCCTCTCACTCTGCTTCACATTAATGCTGACTTACTCAACTCTCCTCTCAGTTTGATTCACATTAATGCTGACCTACTCCAAACTCCTCTCAGTCTGCATAACATTAATGCTGACCTACTCCACACGCCTCTCACTCTGCTTCACATTAATGCTGACTTACTCCACACTCCTCTGTCTGCTACACATTAATGCTGACTTACTCCACACTCCTCTCAGTCTGCATAACATTAATGCTGACCTACTCCACACGCCTCTCAGTCTGCTTCATATTAATGCTGACCTACCCTACACTCCTCTCAGTCTGCTTCACACTAATGCTGACCTACTCCACACGCCTCTCAGTCTGCTTTACATTAATGCTGACCTACTTCACACTGCCCTCAATCTACTTCACATGAATGCCAACCTACTCCACACTGCCCTCAGTTTGCATCATATTAACGCTGACCTACTCCACACTGCCCTCAGTCTGTACCACATTAATGCTGACCTACTCCATTGTCCTCTCAGTCTGTTTCACATTACTCCTGACCTACTCTGCACTTCTCTCAGTCTGCTTCACATTAATGCTGACCAACTCCATACTCCTCTCGGTCTGCTTCACATTACCGCTGACCTGCTCCGCACTACTCTCAGTCTGCACCACATTAATCCTGACCTACTCCACAATGCTCTCAGTCTGCTTCACATTCATGCTGACCAACTCCATACTCCTCTCGGTCTGCTTCACATTACCGCTGACCTGCTCCGCACTACTCTCAGTCTGCACCACATTAATCCTGACCTACTCCACAATGCTCTCAGTCTGCTTCACATTCATGCTGACCTGTTGCACACTCCGACCAGGCTCAAAGCTATACTGATTAAGGGTTAAATAACAGTGACAACATCCGAACTAGATCTATTGCATCCTTTGCATCTGAGGTGCTCTCCTCTACACCAGGGAGACAGGACACCATCTTGCAGATTGTTACAGAGAACATCTCTGGGACAGCCACACCCACGCTCCCCACCGCCCGCAGCTGAACACTTCAACTCCCCCCACGAACTCAATTAAGGACACTTTGCTATTGGGCCTCCTCCACCACCCAACCTTTACCACCCGACAACTGGGGGAGAAATGCCTTATATTCCGCCTTGGGATTCTGTAACTGCATGGGATAAATGTGGATTTCAAAAACTTTCTCATTGCCCCTCCGCCCCCCCCCCCCCCCCGCCAACATTATCCCAGCCCCTCCCTCCAGACCTGTCCATCACTCCCCTCCCTCTGAACTCTCACCTTCACCCACCTATCGCTTTCTGAGCTACCTTCCCCCAAACCCCACCCCCGCCCATTTATCTCTTGGCCCCGACCCACAAGCCTCATTCCTGATGAAGAGCTTATGCCTGAAACATCGTTTCTCCTGCTCCTCGGACACTGCCTGTGCTTTTCCTGCACCACACTCTCGACCCCATTTCCGTAAGACAGTGTCTTGGATTGAAAGTAACACCAGTTGTATTCTAGTAATGTCTCATTGTGTTTTAGCATAGTTTTGTTGTTTCTGCATTCAATGAAATGAGCTACCTAATTAAGTGGCGGCACTCTGAAAGCTAGTGCTTCCAAATGAACCTGGTGGACTATAACCTGGTGTTGTGTGATTTTTAACTTTATTTAATTAAGTCAAGGATCTTACATGTTCTCAACTTCTTCTGCTAACATCTTACATCTAAGATGTCTCTGTTTCTGCACAGTGCAACAGTTGAATACAAGGCTAAGAGACTGGTATAGGAGGGAAAGATTTAGACATCTGGATCATTGGGATCTCTTCCAGGGCAGGGTGGGACCTATATGAAAAGGACAGGTTGCATCTAGGCTCAAAGAACACAAATATCTTTCTGAGGAGGTTCACTAGTGCCACCTGGGGAGGGTGTAAACTACTATGATGTTGGGGGGAGGTTGTGGGGGAGGTACCACAGCACCAGGTCAGCTGTGAGGAAAAAGTCGGGGTTAACAGAATGAACAGGCAGGGCTGGTTTAATGGACAAGGTAGGACTATAAATAGGCCATTGAGTAAGACAGGAAAGGAAAATAATAAAACAGATGCTGAAAGACTGGATAAAGTATACAATCAAATTTAGAGTTCTTTATAAAAATGCATGGACTGGAAGGAACAAATTAAATCAGCTGCAGGCACAGATTCAAATTGGAAATTGTGATATAGTAGCCATTACAGAAACAGGATGGTCAGGACTGGGAATTAAACATACCAGGTTAAGGAATTGATAGTAGGGACAGAGGAAATGGCATAAAGGGTTGGAGCAGGATTACTAATGAGAAACAGAAGGAGGATGTGATGAGGGGAAAGCACCCAATGGAGGCCTTATGGGTGAAACTGAGGAACCATGAAGGAATAGAAACCACAATAGGTGGCATATATAGAATTGACCACCTGGTGGCAGCTTAGAAGTGCTGTATCATATAAGTGCTGAAGGTAAGCAATTTCGTAGCGAAGGCAGAGTCATATTAATGGGGGATTTTAATCTTAGCATAGACTGGGAGAGTTGAACAAGCACCTGCCAAAAAGGTTGTGAATTTCTATAGTGTGTCCCAGATAGCTTCCATGAGCAATATGTCTCGGATGCATCAAGGTGACAAGCAATATTGAATCTAGTAATAAATAATGAGTCTGATTTAATTAGTGATCGAATTTTTCAGAAGCATTTGGAAAATAGTGATCATAACATAATTGTTGTTTCATATCACATTTGCAAGAGATAAACAAAGTTCAGAAACAAACATTTTGGATTGAAGTAAGGGGGACATTAATGGAATGAGGCACAGACTATCCACAGTAAACTAGGAAAATCTGTTAATAGTTAAAACAACTGAGAAATGGTGGAGGTTGTTCAAAGAAACATTTCATGCTACTCAGAAGCACTTTGTACCAATGAGATGGAAAAGCTCCACCTCACAAGAACAAACAGCCAATCTCATCTAAGGCGGTAAGGAATAGCATACAATTGAAAAAGACTTTCAGAATTACAATGAACCTTACAGATTAAGACAAATACAAAGACCAACAAAGAGCTACAAAGCGAGTTATAAGACTGGCTAAAAAAGATTACCATAGGTTCACTTGCAAAAGACATAAAAGACAATAAAAAGAGATTTTATAGTTATATAAATGGAAAGTGGCTTGTTATGAGTACTATAGGCCCACAGATGACTGAAAATGGGGATATAATCAATGACCATTGGGAAATGGTGAAAATTTACAGCATGCTGCTGTACAGAGCAAGCTGGGTGTCCTTGTCCGTGAATCACAAAAAGTTGGTTTGCAGATGCAGCAAATTAAGAGGACAAATGGAATATTGTTCTTCAGTGCTACAGGGATAGAGTTTAAAAATAGGGATATTATGCTGCACATGTTTAGGATGCAGGTGAGGCCACTCCTGGGGCTACTGTGTACAGTTTTGGTCTCCTTATTTGAGAAAAGATGTACTGGCACAGGAGGGGAGGCAGAGGAGGTTCACTAGGTCAATTCCTGAATTGGCAGGGTTGACTTCTGAAGAGAAATGGAGTTGACTGGGACTGTAGTCAGTGGAATTTAGAAGAGTGAAGGGAGATCTTATTGAAACATATAATGTCATGAAGGGAATGGATTTGATAGAAAGAGGGAGATTGTTTCCATTGGTGGGTGAAACCAGAACCAGGCACATTGCTTCAAGATAAGGGGGAATGGATTTAGGACTGATTTTAGGACTGAGGGGATTTTCTTCACCCAAAGGGTTGTGAATCTGGAATTCCCTGCCCAGCGAAGCAGTTGAGGTTACCTTGTGGAATGTTTTTAAGGCAATGTTAGATAGATTTTGAACAGTAAAAGAATTAAGGGGTATGGTGGATAAGTGGAGCTGAGTCCATGAAAAAAGCAGTCATGATCTTATTGAATGATAGACCAGCTCGAGGAACCAGATGGCCTACTCCTATTTCTTATGTTTTTCTCTTCAGCAGATGTGCTCCAGTAATCACAGCAGAAAAGAACATAGCTTGCTGGAAGTGCCAAACAAATTAACAAAGGAACAAATTCCCCAGGATCTGATCAGGTGTACCCTAAAACTCTGTGGACAGGTAGGGAAGTGATTTCTCGGCCCCTTGCTGAGATATTTGTATCAGCAATACATAGGTTAGGTGCCAGAAGACTGGAGGTTGGCTAATGTGGCGCCGTTATTTAAGAAATGTGGGAAGGACAAGCCAGGGAACTATAGGCCAATGAACGTGACATTGGTGGTGGGCAAATTGTTAGAGGGAATCCTGAGGACCAGGATGTACATGTATTTGGAGGGCTAGTCAACATTGCTTTATGCATGGGAAATCATGTCTCACAAACTTGATTGAGTTTTTTTAAACATGTAACAAAGAGAATTGATGAGGGCAGAGTGATGGATGTGATGTATATGGACTTCAGTAAGGCATTTGACAAAGTTCCTCATGGGAGACTGGTTAGCAAGGTTAGATCTCATGGAATACAGGGAGAACTAGCCATTTGGATACAGAACTGGCTCAAATGTAGAAGACAGAGGATGATAGCGAAAGGCTTTTTTTCAGACTGGAGGCCTGTGACCAGTAGAGTGCCTCAAGGATTGGTGCTGGGTCTACAACATTCTGTCATTTATATAAATGATTTGGATGTGAATATTGGAGGTATAGTTACTAAATTTGCAGATGACACCAAAATTAGAGGTGTAGTGACAGCAAAGAAGGTTATCTCAGATTATAATGGGGTCTTGATTAGATGCTGAGGAGTGGCAGATGGAGTTTAATCTAGATAAATGAGAGGTGTTGCATTTTGGAAAAGCAAATCTTAGCAGAACTTATACACTTAATGGTAAGTCCAAGAGAGTCTTGCTGAACAAAGAGACCTTGGAGTGCAGATTCATAGCTCCTTGAAAGTAGAGTTGCAGGTAGGTAGAATAATGAGGAAGGGGTTTGGTATGCTTTCTTTTATTAGTCAGTGCATTGAGTACATGAGTTGGGAGGTCATGTTGCAGCTGTACAGGATGTTGGTTAGGCCACTGTTGGAATATTGCATGCAATTCTGGTTTCCTCCTATTGGAAGGATGTTGTGAAACTTGAAAGAGTTCAGAAAAGATTTACAAGGATGTTGCCAGAGTTGGAGGATTTGAGCTATAGGGAGAGGCTGAACAGGCTGGGGCTGTTTTCCCTGGAGTGTCGGAGGCTGAGGGATGACCTCATAGAGGTTTATAAAATCATGAGGGGCACAGATAAGGTAAATAGGCAAAGTCTTTTCCCTGGGGTGGGGGTGTCCAGTACCAGAGGGGATAGGTTTAGGGTGAGAGGGGAAAGATATAAAAGAGACCTAAGAGGCAATGTTTTCATGCAGAGGCTGATACGTGTATGGAATGAGGAAGTGGTGGTGGCTAGAATACAATTTCAACATTTAAGAGGCATTTGGATGGGTATATGAATAGGAAGGGTTTATGAGGGATATGAGCCGGGTGCTGGCAAATGGGACTAGATTATGCTGGGATATCTTGTCAGCATGGACAAGTTGGACTGAAGGGTCTGTTTCCGTGCTGTACATCTCTATGACTCTATGACAGGAATTAAATAAAATTAGCCTCAGTAGTCATCAATTACATTAAAATTAATGCAGTTGATGTCTAAGATTATAATTAGAATCCCTACAATGTTGAAACAGGCCTTCGGTCCAACAAGTCAACACCAACCTTTCAAAGATTAACCCACCCAGACCCATTCCCTATATCTCCCTCTGACTAATAACCTGAACTATGGCCAATTTGGCATGGTCAATTCACTTAACCTGCACATCTTTGGACCGTGGGAGGAAACTGGAGCACCCGGAGAAGACCCACGCTGATAGGGGGAGAATATGCAACCTCACACAGACAGTTGCCTGAAGCGGGAATCAAACCTGGGTCCCTGGCACTGTGAGGCAGCAGTGCTAAGCACTGTGCCATCAAGATCTGGTGATTCAGGTACACAGCTCCTTAAATGCCACAAACAGGTACAGAAAATAGTCAAGGAGGTTAGTGAAATGCCAGCCAACATATTTAAAGGGCTGGAGTATCGTGATGCAGGCAATATGTTGCAGTTATACAAAACCCTAATTTGACCTCACTTAGAGTCGTGTGATTAGATCTGGACACAGCACCGTAGGATGGATGTTTTGACCCCGGATAGAGTATTTAGAATTTAGAAGGTTACAGGGTGATCTAGTGGATGTCTTTCCATCTTCAGAAAGACAGGGTGGATAAAGACTAACTATTTCCACAGGTTGAAGATTCTAGGATGAGGGGGCGTACTCTAAGAATTCGGGTCCAGCCATTTCGGAGAAATGTTAAAAAGCACACACAAAGAGTCACAGAGTTTTGGAACTGTCTTCCTCAAACTATGGTTGATGCTAATACAATTGTTCAATGTAAATCTGAGATAGACATTTTTTTTACTAAACAAGAGTATCAAAGGTTGAGGGTCCTTGGCAGGCATATGGAGTTAAGCAACAGAACAGCCATAACCTTCCTGAATAGCTGAGCAGGCTTGAGAGGTTGAATGGCCAACTCCTTTTCATACTTTTCTATGAGTTTCAGTGCATGATATCAGATGAGCCAATATTTATATTTAATTGTATGACTAATCTGTATAATTAAATGCACACGGCCAAGGGATATATTGAAACATTACTTTAAAAAGAGCCCACCATTTCGACTGGGACAACACATCTATCCTGGGACAGGCTAAGCAAAGACATGCCAGAGAATTCCTAGAGGCCTGGCACTCCAACCACAATGCCATAAACAAACACATAGATCTGGATACCATCTATCAACCCCTCAGAAAATGAACAGGAAATGACATCACCACAAACCCCAGGAACCCCATCCAGGACAAACATATAAATAGAAAGCAGGAGACAACAGCTTCACTTCACTTGGAGGTTGCCAGTGATGATGTTACTTAGCCAGGTAATGAAACGTCTGGATATCAAATCTACAGCTCAGCGAGCAAACCTACACCCTAAACCTCAACCTGAGCCACAAACCTTCACAAACCTTGCTGAAACATTACTCTCCATCGTGGTCAATACCTTGTAAGGTATTTCATATAATTATCGAGCCTTTTCAATGTGCCTTCTCAGTGCAGAAGAGGTTAGATAACCCGATCTTTCCTCACAGTTCATCTTTTCTGCCAGATAACTGAAAGTTGATTTTGCATGGGAAGAAGAAAAGACCGGACAATGTTAACAACTTCTTTTGAAGAATGTACTGTTTTGTCATGCAGCTGTCTGCAGGAAATGTGTGTCAGAAATTTGAGTGCAATTTTCTGATCATTCAAACTAATAGAAAAATTACAGGCAAAGTGTATTCACATTTCCAATATGTCCTCCCCACCAAACTTATGAAATCAGAAATGGTGTGCAGAGGTCTAACATGATGGCGTGATATTCCTGTGCTGTTGCCAAACCAGAATTTTCTACATCTTCCAATAGTCGTGAGGCACCATCTTATGCTTAATTTGTGCTCTGCAGCTGATCATGAAGAGAATGGACTTAGAATTATTTGCGTTCCAGCCACCCATCTATTATACTACAAATATGTCACTCTACTTCAGTCCATTCTGACAGCATTTTTAACTGTGAGAGAAGTCGAAGCCATTCTGGATGATTGCATTTTGAGTTTTGCCAGGACGTATGTATTTACATTTGTGGGGCACTTTCACATTAATTCACCCGGGTGATGTATTGTCCAGATGTGACATTCTGCAAGTAAAAGTCTTGGGTGAAAAAAGGATTATTAAACAACTTGCGCAAAATGATGTATTTCTTCACACAAATGGGAAAAAAATAATTGATATGGAAACTGTTCATTCCTCAATGGTCATGGCACAAAGGATCAACCCTTACTATGAGCAGTCTTGTTGATATATAACAGTTGTGAAAAAGGTAGGCTCCCTGAATTGGGATACAAGTTTAATCCGTCTATGATTGTTGGGCATTGACTTTAAATATGGTGTTATAATTATCTGATAATCAAACTGATTACACCAATATTTCAAAAGGAATGTCTTTTTTAAAAATCAAATTCCATTTGAATGGTTATGAGAGTTTCATTAACTTAATGCCCTTTGATGTGGCAAGTCTTCATTGGCACATATTGCACAGGTTGTTCAGGTTAACTAGCACAGATGAATAGATTGCACCATCCCAGAGTAATGGTTTGAACAGTTACATCTGAGGTGCAAGGTATTGATTCAAGCTGGGAGATGGTTAATGATTATTTTTAATCTTTTTCCTAGTAACTCTTTGATCACTAAATTCCAGCAGAGTTACTTTGGCCTAACTGCACATAACTGAATATTTTCACACAGTAACACTGAAATTAATAGTAAACCAATGATAAATTTTACAAAATCTTCCACCATGTGCAGAATTTATGACTAATTTAATGTTCAATTTTATTGATTAAGTATTTGTTGTGCTCTGATATATTGAGAAAAACAGTATGGTGTACATTATTGCAACACATTTGGTTTGCCCTGAATATCATTTATTCACCAGTTTTACATTGAATAAGCTAACTTTTTTTTATTTTTAGTCAGAGCCTTGGTAAATTATCTGATCAGGCTGAGTTTGCATTTCAGACGCTTTACATTTTGATTTCCTACCCAATGCAGATCCAAACCCACCCAAGTTTGCAGCTTAAAATCACCTCCAAATATTCTTCTCAGTTACTGAAATGACTACAAACTCTGAATATAAGTATAGCGATTGGGAAAACAAAGAGCCAAGAGATCAGGTGTCTACACAGTCTCATTGATCATTCACATGATCAATGCCTGCAGAAAAAACACTCATCTCCATCTCTCAGGAGAGTCATTTCATTTTTGCTCCCAGCAATATTTATTTCTTCCACAGCCAAGACTGAACACGGCATTTATTCAATAGCTCTTGCTGTTATTTCCTAGCAAATCTGTCAAGAGTGAGAAATAATATGATTTGGGTACCATTTCTGGGTATAGCAACTCAAATTAATGCCCGTGGCACTGGGTGCCAGACATCACTTCTCAAGATGCATGAATCAGAATTTATTTTTATTTTCTAAATCATGATGGTTTCAGACGTTTAATAATCTCTATCATGACTCAAACATTTCTCCCTGCGGAAGGGGGCAGGTGCATAAAATGTAATTGAACTCTTGTTGATGCTTAGAATGCCTGATCAGTCAGGAATAATTTATTTTTGTCGATATTACCAACTCCCATAGTTTTTGGATTCTGTTCCTGTGACATTCGAAGACAGGAGATGTGGAGAAGCATGGCCTCTGTTATCAGCTCAAGTCACACATTCTATTTCAAGTGCGCCTTTATAAGCAAACATGTATGTTAGTTTATTATTTAAAATGGAATTTGAATGTATTGACCTTAAAAGTTCAAGTTACAGTCAAGGTAACAAACGTTTGAAACTCTGTAATTCATATGTGAACCTTTGTATGAATGGAATCCGAGAATCCTTCAGCAGAGAAGACATTTGGTTCCTAATCCAGTTTTTGAAAGAGCTGTACAACTAATGTTACGCCCTGATCTTTTGCAATTGCCTGAAAAATCTCTCCTTTTTAACTTTTTATTCAATTCCCTTTTGAAAATTATTTTTGGTTGTGCATCTCCCTCTTATTCAGTCAAGACATTATGGGGCAGTGGCAATATTCCTGGGACAGCAGACAGATAAATGCACTGGAATTGTGAGTTCAAATGACTCCACTATGATAAGACCTGAAGTCAGTAAAATCTGGATATGAATAACTGTTCTAATAGCAGTCATGAAACAACTGTCATAAAAAAAATCACCTGGTTTGCTAATGACTATTAGCAAAGGAAATCTATCTTCCTTCCTTTATTAAGAGGTCTTATTTATAAGCATCAACATGACATCAACACGTATTCTTACCTCATTTATACAATTTGCTATTCTCCCACGCAACCAAGAGAAGCTAGATGACGATAATTATTGACTTGAAGGTCAGAGTGGTTATCTGACAATTCCACCTCGCTGCTGCTCATCCAGGCCTCCATCTTGGCCAGCAATCCCCAACAGCTTGAGACACACTCCAAAGACAGCAACCACCAGCATCTCCCATTCACAATAGCTGACATCAGACATGCACAAACTTCAAGACATTGTCATGGTATGCCTTTGATTCATCGAGAATACAGTTCTCCAGATCACTTTGCAGCACAGTGGCACAGTACATTTTAATATTGCTACCAGGGAACTTTGGACACACAAACAGGCACACACATCATGTATCAAAGCACAGTGTACTTCATGGCTTTCTGTTTAAGTTCCTAATGCTCATTCACTTCATCCTTACTTGGATATTCACAGCACTTCTGCCTTGGGCTCTTCCACTTTTCCACCTTGGTTAGAAACTTAAGGCTCATAGTCCTTCTGTCTTACCTTGCTTTATAGAATGGACACAAAGATGGACAGCTCATTATTTTATCCAGCAATGATCAGCAAAAAGGGTGAACATGTTGCTTTATAGACTATGCTACATCAATGCCACACTGACTGCATGTGCCAGCAGCTTACGGGATAAACACACTGAACATGCTGCAAACTAATGTAGTGGTCCTTAAGCAGGTCAAGGGACATATCATCAGCCAGAGGTACTACTATGGTCAGACAAGGGCATGTCAAATCTCAGTCAATCGGCTGTTGGGATGATCAGAATCAGGGTTTCTCTATCATTACAGTCTGGAAGTA
The DNA here is from genome assembly GCF_020745735.1 of Hemiscyllium ocellatum. Classification (NCBI taxonomy): domain Eukaryota; kingdom Metazoa; phylum Chordata; class Chondrichthyes; order Orectolobiformes; family Hemiscylliidae; genus Hemiscyllium; species Hemiscyllium ocellatum. Next base: position 33,011,525 of record NC_083421.1, on the reverse strand, counting down.
GGTCAGGGTCAATCTTGCTGGCCCAGTGCAACTCATCAGTTGCAATCAGGGTTGTGATCAGAGAGATCAGTAAGGGCTGTGTTACAGTTGAGAGGGGTGATGGGTATCGTCGATGCTTAGGGTCTGTTCACTAAAAGTCAAGATGAGTTTTCAGGGGTGACTGCTTGAGTGGTAAATCAATTCGAGGAATTGAAAGCATCATGCTGGGATGCAGAGGAGATAATTATTGTGACAGTGGGTGCAGGAGAGTCCCATGCATAAGGAGAGGAGTCTATCGTGCAGTGCATAGATTACTTTATTGGGAGTAGAAATGGAGATGGGAATAGGGATGGCGACAACATTATCCCCACATTGAATGGGAAACAGTGCCTCACGATGGTTGGCATGGCTACGCTGTGTGAGTAGGGCTCAGATGGTTCTATTGAGAGTTGAAGACTTAAATGCAAGAGTTGGACAGGAATGTTTCAAAGTTTAGCATTGATGGGTCTGACAAGCAATGTAAGGAAGAAAGAAACATGAAGGTTTGGCAGGTTTGAATAACAAGGTTGAGCTGCAACTCACTTTACAAAGCATGATCTGCAATGCCTTTAATCTAATTCAAATTTCAAATGCACAATGAAAATGAGAAAAGGCTGCATCACACCTAGACTTGGAGGAGTAATTGTTCCTTTCTGTTTGAGCACGAGCTATACTCATGATTGATGCAAGACCATTCAAGGGACAATTGTATTAATCAGGCATTTGCAAAGCATCGTGCTAAGATATCTGTAATCATTTCTGCATGTAGCAATCAATTATATCAAATACAAATACTGATCACAAGCAAACTTGAGCATGTCATTGGCTATTACAAATTTATCATGGTCATCTCTATGAAGCAGAAGTAAACAGAGGTAACCTTGAAAGGGGTAGCTGTGGGCTACAATTTACAAATACAAGCCATTAGCTCATCAACTTCACAGGATGATGGAGCTGATTTCCTTTCACCATGAACTGAATATATTGGACAAAATGCTTTAAAATATGATTAGGATGGGACAACATTTTAGTAATCCTACAGGACTTCCGATCTCCTACTGTACTTGGGGGACATGGCTTATTCAATAGACATTAGAATACCATCCACAATGCCAAAAGCCCTTCTGCAGACATTCCATAGACGTTCTTGTCAGAGTACTCCATGTTCCACATCAATGAGTTATGCTAAACTGTCAGTTGAGCGTGCTGCCCACTGACATTATGAAGGACTTGTTTGGTTTCTGATATTCCACGTAGAGCCCCATTGGAAATATGACCATGAATCTAGTTATGTAAGAAGTTAGCATTGCTGTAGTCATGGTACAGTCAAGGTGAGAGAACATTGAGAACGAACAGATAGGCCACCAAACGCAAGACCACCACCAACCTCCAGCAGCTGAAGAACTCAGTCCACATGAAGAAGTTGCAGCTACTCAATGCACACAAAAAAGCAGAAGTTATTAAAAATAACCCAGCCTGAAGCTGAAAGTTTGTTAGTGTTGGACCCCTCTTGCAGCTGAATGTCTGCTCTATGGTGGCATACAAGCACATTTGTCCAAGGGACCTGCATGCTTTGAAGTGGGATTCCTTTGGTTGGTTGAAGCCAGTGGCACCAGCAAAGCACTGTTCTGGTCTCTGGAGGGAATGTCTGCTTGAATATCCTTCTCAATATGGGGCACCGTGCAGGTCATGGTTGGAGGTCCAATGGTGGCAACAGATGGGCATTGGCTTCCAAATTCCGTGCCCAGTGGCACTGTGGATCTAAATTTCACAAGCTAAACCTCAAACTTGTTTTTGAGTGTTTCTGAACCTTAGTTTTTCACTTGTAATGCTGCTCTGAAACAAATTCATCCTGTGTTTCAATAAATCTCAGTATTCCCTTCTCTTCAGTGCTACCAAAACCTTTGACCTCATTAAAAATCTCTCAAACCCAGGATTGATCTGTCTAATTTCCATCAAACCAACAATTCTTTTCTATCCAGGAGTGCCTAATGGCATAGCTTTTCAAATCTCAACATGGCCAAATGCCCTAAAATGCCATTCATACCACTAGCTTACATGTTAATGCGTATACATGTTTTTGGATAGATATCCACAGTGTAAATAACCTGAAACATCTTGTGGATTGATTAAATCCCCCAAAAAACTGTCTAACTATCTATCCAACCTGATTAATTTTAAAAGCAACCAATAAAGCCCTGACCACCAAGCCATTCACAGGCACGTCTCATACACGTCCCTATTTATTATATCTTCCAAAGCAATGCTCAGTGAGATAAATTAATCCCTGGTAGATTAGAAATCACACAGGGACAGAACTAATGGATATAGTGTTGCAGCTGAAAGATTATCTCCAGTGCCAAGTGTGAGACAGTTTTTCTTTAAGTACTGTTAAATGTGTTGGTTCTCAACTAATTTAAATAAGAAGCTGAACAGATTTCTTTTATTTTAATATTTGAAAGGTTAAACATATTCATCCACCCACTGACTCCATCAAAATAAACTAATTCATCTCAAGCTTCACCTACACACCAAACTTAGCAAGGATATGATTACTTTCTCTCTGTCAGGCCAGGCTCAAGTTTAAAAAATAGTCAATGAATGAACTGAGGGAACAGGAACATTTGGCAAATGTTCACTAGCCTCATGAATCACCACTCTCAAAGTGAACTTGGTATCATGGCCAGCTCATTGTAGGCCAGCCTCAAACCTGGGTGCTGAGAAGGGACCTGAGCAACCTGTGACATTGTAGCACACATTTCAGTTGTGATGGAAACAACAAATACAGGGGATCGCAGTAGGTCAGACAGCAACCATAGAGAGAGACAATAAGTTAATGTTTCTTGCTGTCTCTCCATGGATGCTGTCTGACCTGCTGTGATCTCCAGCATTTGTTGTTTTCAGCACAGACTCCAGCATCAGCAGTAATTTGTTCCCGACATTTCAATGTTCAGAAAGTGTGAAAAAGCAAGAAATAATAGGATCAAGTATGCATTCTTTTTTATAAAAGAAACAATGCCACTCAGTTTTTGACAGAATGGAAGTGCAGATACTGCTAGGAAATTTTTCCAAAAGCAGAATGAAATGATCATCACTTAGAACCTTCTGAAGCCTTGAGGCTCAAAATCTCAGGGATTAGCATAAGGATCTGAGGAGCAGGGATGTGGTCAGAAACTGTGAAAAAAACTCCCTCTGGATTAGGAAAAAGATAAGGCTCTGGCAACCTTCCATCCACTTGGAACCACTGGCTTCATTAAGCTGACCTTAAACAGCTTGAGAAATGTGATTGAGGCAGAGAGTGGGAATCCAATAAACATAAAGAGGGCAGCTACGTATTTTACCAGTTCTATATATTTTTGTAACATAATCTGGTTTTTTTGTTATTCATCCATGGGATGAGGGTGTCACTGGCTTGGCCAGCTCTTATTGCCCCAATGAACTGAATATCTTGCCAGGGGGTTAACAGTCAATCATATCACAGTTGGTCTGGAGTCACATGTAGGCCAGACCAGATAAGATTGCAGATTTTCTTCCCTAAAGGACATAAGTGAACCAGATGGGTTTTTTATGACAATCAATAATGGTTACATGTTTACCTTTAGGCAAATTTTCTAATACCGAATTTTGGTGAATTCATATTTCACCATCTGCCATGGTGGAATATAATGCCTTTCATACCCTCCAAATGCCCCATCGCACATCACAGACAATAAACAATTTCTGAGATGTAGTCATTATTTTTAGCCAAAGAATAGGTAGTTTGTGTTGACACCCAAGATATAACAATATTAGTGCAAAACACGAATTTGGTTTTGCTTAGTACGGGTAAAAGCAATAGCAGTCTTTTTTGAGATCTCACTTACTGTCTTTCACATCCACTCAAAACAATCTTTTAAAAGTGTTGGCAAAATTGTAATGAGTCTTGTATTAGCAGTGGAAATGCATCAAACAGAGCACTGTGACACATTTGCTCAGAACTTGCTTGGACAGTCGACACATGGTGTAACCTGGCTATTTGGAAACCTTTCAGCTTGTAATGGCGTAAATTGCTAGAAGTGTGAGTAGGCAGCAGGAGAATAGAACATCTGGGAACTTGGTGACCACCATGACCAATGATCTATTGTCTTAACCAATGAGATTTAAAGGTAAAGGAAGAAATATGGGAAACTCAAAGCTAATTTGTGACAGAAATAAAAAAAACAAGAAAATTTGAATTTACAGAGTGAGAAATAAGAGACAGAGCATAAAATTAAGAGAAAAAATAGGAATGAACTTTCCAGAAACTATTTATTACAGGAAGACATGAGATTCCAAAGTTCCATTTGTTGCCTTTCTGAAAATGTAGCAACAGCCTGCCATGTCTTGTTAATGGTAAGCTCCAATTCTTACCAGACCAACAGCAGAGCAATATAAATCATCCATAAATCTGTGGTGACTCACATCTCAAGCAGTCACTCTTCCTCTCCACTAACCATTGGGCTTGTTAAACATGAATAGTGAGGTGTGCATTAAACACACCATTACTCCCCCAGTAAATCTAATATATATGGAGCTGATGAGAAGTAACACTGAAGTGCTAACAAGCACTGCTCTGGTTGAACAGAAAGGACACTGAAGTGGAAAGAACCGGATTGGAGACTAAAGTCGGACTTTGTCGTGCTTTTTATTATTGCTATGACCTATAACTGAGCTGAAGAAAGTAATCCCTTGTTGGAAGGAGAAGAACAATTCATGTAAGTTTGGAAATTGAAAAGCCTGCACTGAAATTTGATTTGGTTTAGAGCTACACAGTTTTGAATTTAAAATATATTCTGCTGTTAACAAAACACAGTTGATGATGGTTTATTATATTGCAACATTAATTTACTTTATGACACACTGAACTTTGGAAGTGCTCACTCATCTGAACAAATGATTATGGTGCTGTGCTGGAAAATTATAACTGTGGCTATTTAAAGCAGTACAGCAGCAGAATGCAGAAAAAAAATGTTAAGTTAATAATTAATAGTCTGCTCTGAATTATTAATGTGAAGCAAACATTCAAGAGACACTATAATGGTATTTAGTGTTGAAAAGAAATGGATGCTTCCCCTTGTCTGTATGTCACTGCTGTTTATTCCTCCAAGTATCACAAGACATGATATTAAAGTGAGTAAGTGGAACACTGTTACAATGCTGCTGCCTCACACAGAAAGACGTGGTTTTGAAAGTAGTATAGGTAAATGAGACAAAGCTCCCCATCACTGACAACTCAGTGATAGCTCATAGTGAGTTTAGACAGCTTCAAACTAATTCCTATCAAATATTAGAAGCCAGCACAGCAAAAGCCATGTGTGGGGTGAACACTAATCGACAATCAATCAATATTTTCGAGGTGCAAATTGGGAAATGCATCCCATTTCCCAGTGCTGCCATGCCGAATCTTGGTGGGAATAAGAGTATGCATATGATATAAGAGACAGCAAAATAAATAATTCAATAGTTTTGAACAATGTTTTGTAAACAAGGGAAAACTAAACAGATCTGTCAAAAAACAGTCAAAAAGAATCTTTATATGTTAATCTTTCAAAGACTTTGATTCCCAAATCCTTGAGTTACCTATCCTGTGCAACCACTGTGATCGCTCAATGGTACTTGCGGGGCAGCATATTTGTTCAACGGTTAGCACTGCTGCCTCACAGAACCAGGTTCAAATCCATCTTCAAGTAATTGTCCATGTGGAATTTGCACATTCTCCCCGTGTCTGCATGGGTTTCCTCCGGGTGCTCCAGTTTCCTCCCACAGTCCAAAGATGTACAGGTTAGGTGGATTGGCCATCCTAAAATTGCCCATAGTATCCAGGGATATGCAGGCTAGGTGGATTAGCCATGGGAAATGCAGAGTTATGGGGATGGGGTGGATCTGGGTGGGATGCTATTCTGAGGGCAGGTATGGATTTGATGGACCAACTGGCCTGCTTGCACACTGAAGGAATTCTCTATTTTGTACTGCCCTGAATCTGTGGTTTGCAACCTCTTTTGTGGATGCAGGATGCCTTTGTTCATTTAGGTGTCAGCCATTACTATTACAACTGGCCCCATTAAAGACGCTGGAGCTAGTATTTTTGCCTGAGCTTTGCCCCCCCCCCCCACCCTTATCACACGTAATTCATATTTTAGCTTCTGAACAGCTTAAAACCAAATAGTCAAAATTGTTAATTTTAACATACGCTAGCCTTATGATGACAAAAAAAAACAATAGCCACGAATACTGGCTAGATACAGAGAGTGTTGCAGAGAGAGAAGAAACCACATTAGGATAGAATTACAGAAGAAGTCCCAAATTAGAAGTAGGATTAGGCCACTCAGCCTTTCGAGCAAGCTTCTAGCCATGCCAATATTTTACAATCTACACCATGAGCTTTTATTTTCTGCAATGCGCTTTGATATGACATTTGGTCAGATGTCTTCTAGAAATTTAAGGGAAGTACATCCATGAGATCCCCTATATCTACAGCACCTGGTATTGCCTCAAAGACCTCCAATAAATTAGTTAAACATGATTCCCTCTTCACAAGAATTCATATTATTTCTGCATTAAACATTACACTGAACTCTTCAAAGTACTTTACAGTAAAGTTTTCTTGTTCAGGTCCTACCTTTATTTGCAACACACAACATTGCAAAAATAGATACAAAAATAAGATGAAAATTCTTCAACATTCACACTTTTGCTGAATTCTTCATGCTTCATCGCTTCTTTGAAATGAGAACAGTTCAATAAATTAACTTTCATTGAAGCCCACAGTTTTCCTTCCACTGTTCGTGCACAGTTGCTGAGGTAACCAACATGACAGGAACTGCCCATGTTTGATGTTTATATTTGAGGAACATACAGAATACTCAAATGGTGGAAACTTTGAGTTCAAACATTATCTGTGTTAAAAGGGCATTGTCTTCTCAAACATTGAGTGTCACTTGTACCCTTCTAAAGCAACGCTAGCTAATGCTGCAAAATTGTGACACATATGCCTTTGATGCTGTACACACTGATTTTGGGGAATACTTAGCCAGTGACTAACCTGCACGTTTTACTTTTGAGTCATTACAAATCATGCTGTCATGAAAGTTATTTAAATATATTGGCCTTGATTCCAAACCCTGCCTTATTCTGATCCTTCAACAGATGGGCTTGAAAGGATTAAAATTGTAAAGATTGTGATTCAGACTCTAATACAGCACTGGATTGGCTCCTGCTGAAAGCATATGAAGATTTACTTAAAATTTGGGAGTAATTTAAACGTTCATGCAAATGGTGAGCCACATTGTCTGGATCTGAATGACTTATGGACCAGGAAGAGCTCGGTTGGCCACTTGAGGAGTCAATGAACTCTACCAGCTCAAGAACTCTGCCCACATTCATTGAAAAGGAGCCCGTGTCTTCCAATGAGGAGTGAAAGAATTCTTTCCATTTGCCGAACCTAAAGCAAAGGATTTTGCAGGAGATATGAACTCCAGTGCAACTGGACAGAGCATTTGATTTTAACTGTATGCTGACACACATGTCCACTAGCTGAAAATGTGTTGCTGGTTAAAGCACAGCAGGTTAGGCAGCATCCAAGAAATAGGAAATTCCTATTCAGGAATCCTGATGAAGGGCTTATGCCCGAAACGTCAAATTTGCTATTCCTTGGATGCTGCCTAACCTGCTGTGCTTTAACCAGCAACACATTTTCAGCTGTGATCTCCAGCATCTGCAGACCTCATTTTTTACACATGTCCACTAGGCTGGTCAATTTGATTAGTTCTCACGTGTGACTGTGCAAATACCTATTCTGATTAAGCCCAATCATTAAGATCAGCAAGGCCAAGCCAAGTTTGTTGCCCCGTATTGAGTTTCCACGCAGCCTTCTTGGTCTCCTGTGAAATAAAAGGCCATAGGGTGACTAATGTCTGATGACATCTTCAATAAGAGGTAAGGAGATTTTAATGACACTTCTGTCAGTACAAGGCTTCAATTTTGTTCTGATTGATTTGGGATACGTGTCTTTTTACATCATTTAGACTGGATTATGCAAAATACTTCAAAGTGAAACTAATTTAAACCTGAAAAGTGTATGTCAAATTCTTCTACAAATGTGTGCCAGCTAGGAAAAGATGGAAAAGATTTGATTGATTGATACTTTGTGCATGATAATTGATATGATACCAGTTGATTGTAATAATGGGCAGGTGAGGTACAAGAATAAAAACTGGCTGGATAAATCATATATTTAATGTTTTCAATTGCTTATCATGATGGTTTGCCACTGAAATGTATACAGTTATTAACATATATTTATTGCACAAAAGAAAAAAGCCAAAAAAAATCTACACTTACAAATGTCTGGAGTTAGAAATACCTTAACACAAATATGAAAGCAATGTTTCAACCTATTTCCCAACACAATCATTTACAGAGACTCAAACCAAGAGAAACATCACTCCTAGCTCAGCTTTTAATGTCTTAATTGATGTTTTCCAATTCTTCTTACTTGAATGGTAGAAACAATTCCTTCCCAAGTTTGATGTCATGAACCTTTTGTAATTAATTCAGTTCTCAATGTTGAAGATTTCTCGCTCAAATTCTCCTGGCTTTGGAAGCTTTATAGACTAGAACTAAAAACACAGACTAGCTTCATAGACTAGAAACACTTCTGATGAGGCAACCCGTTCCCCCAACTGAACTAATCTCTGATTTTTTTTCTCTCTGTATTGAACTGAAATGGTATACTCCCCTGCTCTGAGGCCAAAAGAATAAATGGATTTGATTTGTTTATTCTGCCCATCATGAACTCAGCAATATAATCATTTTATTTACACCCCAGGGATCCACTAGGCAAGTAACTGAAGTCATGTACCTTTTTTGAAGTGATGCATTTAGGTCACTGCTTCAAACTGAATTCCAGAGCTTAAATAGAGCCTTCATTTAACTGACCAAAATCCCTCTGCCCCTATTTAAAATCCAAATTCTAAAACTGATAACATAGAAAACATGCTTTATAACACCTTTTTTTTTGTATGCATTATTGATGAAATAATTTAGGAGGTTTAACTTTTCTAGATCCATCTTAACAGGAGGTTCCAATATAAACTGTTAAAACACCAGATTGTGCCACACCTCAAAGAGGGTCATTTTAACCTAAGTTGCCCAAAAAGAAACTAGCAGGATCAGTACAAGCCTCTATTTTGCATTTGCCTGATGTTATTGTCCACTGAAGAGAATAGAAAAGCAAGTCAAGAGAACTTCAAAGCAAGTGTTTAACCTGATTCCTGACAGGTGCCTTGATTTAATTGTCTGCCAACTAGTTTGTCCCAACTCTTTCAAATTCACTCATTCACCCACTACTTACTTCCAGTTAAATTGAAGTCTTCAAGTGCACATTCCTATGTATATTTTATTAAATGATCAAGCCATATGATTCCATAATGCTTCCAAAAACAACAAATTGGTATATACAGTTGTTTCAAAACAATTGCAAGCAACTAGGTAGAAGAGATTGATGAACTTGTTTGACCCAGTTTCTGGGAATTAATAGACATGCAGAGTATGAGAGAAGGAATTAGGCTGAGGGTTTTGTTGGTTACATACTCAGTGACAAAGTTGTATGTTGGCTCAGCCTCTCAGCATGATCCCACCTCCAAGCCAATTTGTGAGAGATACGGTCAGTTGCAGTGGTGAGCAAATAATGAAGGCATTATTTGAATGCTGCCATTCATTGTTGATTCTGAGATGTTGATGTAAGTTTGTCTCAAGCAGTTATGGCAATTTGCTCGTCAATGGGATCAATCTGCTGCATTATTCAGGCTATTCGCAGATCCTGACTCTGCCAGTTTCCAGAGTTCTCTCGTCAGGGAGTGACCATTTAATAAGCATTTACCATCCCATTGGGATAGCAGGCGTGTTGTTCAGGCAGAAGGGTCAATCGGACTACCTGCTGCGAATGGCAGATGCCAGCCCCATTGTGAAGCCTGTTGTTGTGTTGCTGATCTCTAGGGAGCAGAATACAATGGAGGCTGGTGTCGCCCTGGAGTGGAGTTTGCAGGCCTCTGCTGGTGTACTTGAAGCAGGTAGTCACAGGTACTCATCCTGCCAACCTCCCACTCACCTCTGAACTGTCTGCCGGAATACAGAGCTTATGAAGTTAGGTTATCAGCAGCCTGCTCACCTGCATTTAAACCTACTGAGGCATCTAAGTGTCCCATTAAAGGTCAGTTAAAAATCTTAATCTATCTCCATTGCAATGTGCTAGGTGAGCCTGTGAGACTTCATTCGCATAAACCAAATCATCCATCGACATTTCCGCCACCTCCAAAAAGACCCCACCACCAGGGATATATTTCCCTCCCCAACCCTTTCCACCTTCCGCAAAGACCGTTCCCTCCCACGCACCCCTACAACCCACCCTCCCATCCTGGCACCTTCCCCTGCCACCACAGGAACTGTAAAACCTGCGCCCACACCTCCTCCCTCACCTCCATCCAAGGACCTAAAAGAGTCTTCCACATCCATCAAAGTTTTACCTGCACATCCACTAATATCATTTTATTGTAACCGTTGCTCCTGATGCGGTCTCCTCTACATTGGGGAGACTGGACGCCTCCGAGCAGAGCGCTTTAGGGAACATCTCTGGGACACCCGCACCAATCAACCACACTGCCCCGTGGCCCAACATTTCAACTCCCCCTCCCACTCTGCCGAGGCCATGGAGGTCCTGGGCCTCCTTCACTGCCGCTCTCTCACCACCAGACGCCTGAAGGAAAAACACCTCATCTTCCGCCTCGGAACACTTCAACCCTAGGGCATCAATGTGGACTTCATCAGTTTCCTCATTTCCCCTTCCCCCACCTCACCCTAGTTCCAAACTTCCAGCTCAGCACTGTCCCCTTGACTTGTCCGGACTTGTCCTACCTGCCTATCTTCTTTTCCACCTATCCACTCCACCCTCCCCCTACCCCCGACCTATCACTTTCATTCCCTCCCCCACTCACCTATTGTACTCTATGCTACTTTCTCCCCACCCCCACCCTCCTCGAGCTTATCTCTCCACGCTTCAGACTTACTGCCTTTATTCCTGATGAAGGGCTTTTGCCCGAAACGTCGATTTTACTGCTCCTCGGATGCTGCCTGAGCTGTTGTGCGCTTCCAGCACCACTAATCCAGAATCTGGTTTCCAGCATCTGCAGTCATTGTTTTTACCCTGTGAGACTTCATTGGATGAGTAGAGGTGGAAATGACTAGGGGGACTATCTGCTTTTGAGAATCTGCTATCCCCATTGGGGTAACTCCAACCAATATAGTACACCCAATTTTAAGCCTTCATTCTGATCACTAATATCTATCTTACTGATGAAGGGTTTATGCCCGAAATGTCAATTTGTTTGCTCCTCCGATGCTGCCTGACCTGCTGTGCTTTTCCAGTGCCACACTCTCGAAGACTATCTCCCCAACACTCTATCTCTGAGTCCCCACCTCATTGGTATCTCCTATTCCCTCCTGACCAAAAAGTCTGGAATACCATAAAGACCAGTATCTGTGTTCTTTGTTTCTGGGGATGGTGTGCAACACCAGTAGCAGCCATTACTCATTTCTGGTACTGCTAAAAGTACAAAGTAGCTGGCCAAACATTCTGGCCATCAATTCAAAAGGGCTTGGCTGTTAAGTCCCAAGGGGCGAGCATTGCCATTCTTACCTCATTGAGGCTGTCAGCTCGCTAGATACAAAGTTGGCATTGATCTAAACCAACCTTTAAACTGGGCACAAAGAATCTGCCTCCCTGTGAATTTCACCCCATTATGTGAATGTCAGTTGATCTTTCCACCACTCTGCACTCTCCAATGCAACCCCTGAGCTGAGGTGAATGCACTTGCAAGCCTTTGCTGGTGAAAGGCCTGAGAATTGCTAGATTCCATCCTCAATGTGAAAATTTCATGCTAATCTCATGGCACCATGACCTCTCGCTTTGCTCTCATCCCTTGTGATAAAGTACACTTGAGATAAATTTGTATCAATGCCTCAGAATCAACAAGGAATGGCAGCTTATTCATTCAAATAAGGCCTTTGTTACTTGCTCAGTGCCACCACTGACTCTGTCACTCGCAAGTTGGCTTGGAGGTGGGATCATGCTCAGAAGCTGAGCCAACAAACAACTTCCTCACGAAAACAATAATTCATGGAAAAACTCAGCAAGTCTGGCAGCATCTATGGAAACAAGTTGACGTTTCAGGTCCAGTGACCCTCCTTCACACCATTCTACATTAGCTTGTGCCAGGACATCATGAGGATTGGAAGATTTTGCTTACAGCCTAGCAAAAGACCATTCAGCCCTATGTTGACCTTCACCCTTCGGATGGCAACCATGAAGTGATTTTTGATTGTCATTAAAAAAAAATCCCATTCCCTAAATTTCTTTATGGAAGGAAATCTGCCATCTGCCTACATGTGATTCCAGACCCACAACATTATGGCTGTCACTTAACTGTCCTCTTGACAATTATGGATGGTAAAAAATGCTGCCCTAGCCACCTTCAGCAACATCCCTCAAAGGCATTAAAAAAAAGACTATCTGGATTTATGTCGAGTCCATGTGATATGCTAATGGAACATGGTATACATCATCACAGGAAGTGATTGACCATCACAGGAAATTGCTCCCACTTCCAATCTAACAGCAAGATGAAGCCACAATGCTGTGTTTCTTAGATAAAGATAATGTTATTTATGCCTCAGCAAATATTTTTCAGCAACACAATGTGGCCAAGAATGTTGTAGACTATGCCAGCAAAATGCTTCACACAAGCACCCTCCCACCTCTATTTGTCAAAACCTATCAGTATCATCTGATGGCTCTTGTCACAACTGTGGAGTTATGATCCAGTATTTTTTAGAAACACTGGCCTTGGAAAAGACAGCTTTTAAATTGCTTCAGGCCAGACAGAGTTTTGGATTTCAAACTAAATTTCTACTTCAGAGAGAATAAAAGACATTCCTTAATTATGCTTCTCTGTGATCTCATCAAGGAAATAATGAAGTTTCATTGAAGGCTCATTGTGAGAATGCAAATTATGCATTGTCCAAAATACAAGCACAGAATCACAAGTGCAGTTTTTGAACTGTCTATACATTAAATGGAACATGACTTAGTTCTCTGTATGGATCACAGTGGTAATCCTAGCCTACCAGTTAAGGATTAAACAAAAAGCCAAGCAAATGTGTAGACAGAGATGTAGTAGAGGGGTGGGGATTGCAGAGGATGAAACAGAGAAAGAGAATGAGGGAGAAAGGGAGGATGTGACATCTCCCAAAGCAGTTAATGATTGCAGCAGTGTAACTGGGCAGTGAAACTGCTACATCTACAGAGTCAAAACCCAGGAATCTTCCCTATCTCCCAAGATCTGCAGTTCTGTTGAGACCATCTATCAAAGAAAACAACTATTCAACTCCAACAATCCTCACACTTGCTAGCTCAAGGACTATTTCCTTCACTTCAGCAACAAAGATCTGAAGTAATTGTTCCTCAGTGATGCATTGATACATTTTCCTTACAACTATTCGTTGGTCAAATCTGTAATTGTTTTAATCTTGCTTTATGTTTTTTTTAAACTATCTTTCTTATTTTTAAGGAACCTTCCACAATAAATGATTTACATTCATTTAGAAAGACAAGGGCTGTTTAGGGAGAGTCAGCATGGCTTTGTGTGTGCGAAACTGTCTCCCACAAACTCGATTGAGTTTTTTGAAGAGGCCACCAAGGCAAATTTGGAGACATTGCCTACATGCAGTTTATCAAGGCCTTCGATAAGGTCCTGCATGGTCGAATGGTTAGTAAAGTTTGATCATATGGGATTCAGGAAAGATAGCCAATTGGACACAAAATTGGTTTGATGGTAGAAGACAGAGGCTGATGGTGGAGCATTGTTTTTCAGACTGGAGTGACCAGTGGTGTGCGACAACAATCAAATCTGAGTCCACTGTTGTTTGTCATTTATATCAATGATTTGGATGAGACTGTAGAAGATATGGTTCGTATGTTGTGGATGGCACCAAAGTTAATGGCATAATGGACAGTGAAGAAAGTTACCTAAGTGCACAAGAGTTCTTGAACAGATGGACCAATGAGCTGGGAAGTGGCAAATGGAGTTTCATTTAGATAAATGCGAGGTGTTGGACTTTGGTCAGGCAACCCCCAGGCAGGACTTACACAGTTAATGGTAGGGCCCTGGGGAGTGTTGTTGAACACAGGGACCTAGGGTTACAGATTCCTAGTACATCAAAAGTGTGTAGGCAGAATGCTGAAGGCGGCATTTGGCGTGCTTGCCTTCATTAGTCAGAGCATTGATTTTAGGAGTTGGGACTGTACAATACTTTGGTGAATCCACTTTTAGAATACTGTGCACAATTCTGGTTGCCTTTCTATAGGAAGGATGTTGTTAAACTTGAAGGGGTGCAGAAAAAAATGTCAAAGATGTTGCTGGATTGGAGGATTTGAGTTATAGGAGAGGTTGGTTAGGCTGGGATATATTTCCCTGGAGCATTGGAGGCTGGTGGAGGGGTGACCTTACCAAGATTTATAAAACCATGAGGGGCATGGATACTGTAAGTAGCCAAGGTCTTTTTCCCAGGGTGGGGCAGTTCAAAATCATTGTGCATAAGTTTAACGTGAGGTGGACAAAATTTAAAAAAGACCTGAGGGGCAACTTTTTCATACAGAGGGTGGTGTGTGTATGGAATTAGCTGCCAGGGGAAGTGGGGGAGGCTTGTACATTTAAAAGGTATCAGTATGGGTATATGAATAGGAAGGGATATGGATCAAAAGTAGGCAAATGGGACTAGTTCAGTTGGGATACCTGCTCAGCATGGTCAACTTGGACTGAAGGGTTTGTTTTGGTGCTATATGACTCTAACCTATTCAAACAAAGGGTTAAAAGAGTTATACAAGTCACAGTTCACTGACCACCATGTGATGGTCATGATATTATTTGATGGTCATGATATTATTCTCCACTATGTTGAATTATTCAGTTTTATTTCTTGACATGTATAGGATTTGATTTCAATGAAGGACACAAATGAAAACCAAGTAATACATTGATCTGTAGGTTTATTTAAAGCTAAGTTGTCCTCTAAATAACCTTTGACTGGAGCATGAGTAGCACTGACAGAAACACAAAACTGCATCAACTGTAACTTGCTTTGATAGGATTTCATTCAGTTTCTGAAATGTTTAGGAACCCATTAAGTAGAAACCTTTGGAACCCATTAAGTAGACGCTTTCATGACCATGCTTGGAATCGTATTGACCTTTCAAAGTTTCTGTCAAATTATAAAGTAAATTGCCATAATCCTGCTGGTTCATACAGCTGCTCGCTCATTAGAGAGAGAAAGGCAGCTGTGGTGGTTTAACCTGAGGGTCACCATGGCTCAGGCGAGGGGAGAGGTTGAGAAGGAGAGTCATACATGGTGTCGGAACTCAAGCTGTTGGCTTGCCTCTGCATGACAATCCACCTAACTGAGCTAACTGACTCCCCTACCTTGATCCTAACAACACATTCACAACAGCAGTCCTGATTTGAGGGAAAATTAAGTCAAGCGAATACAGAATCGCCTACTCAGGATTGATGGAAAATTATGGGCTTCTTTTCAGATAGAAGCAATAAGGAGAATCTTTTCTTTTGAAGTGATATTCTCTTGCTCTGACTGGATATTATCAATTGCAGACCATACACTTGCGCAGAAGAAAAGTGTGAAATAAAATTTCACTAAATCCTGAAGTTCAATGCAGTTGCACCTGTTTTGCTGAAGGCTTCACCTTTGCAGCTTGAAAGGTGATCCCTGTCCCTTGACTACGCCATAGGCATTGTTGAACAGGGTCCATGGAAATGCCTTGTTACATGCTTTATGGTGTTAGACAGAATCACAGGCAAGATGAGCGACATGGTGGCTCAGGGGTTAGCACTGTTGCCTCACACTGCCAGGGAGTCTGGTTCAATTCCAACGATCTTTGTGGAGTTTGTACATTCTCCCCATGTCTGTGCAGTTTCCTCCAGTTGCTCGAATTTCCTTCCACAGTCCAAAAATATGCAGCTTAGGTGAATTGGCCATGTTGGTAGTGTCCAGGGATATGCAGACAAGGTGGATTAGCTAGGGTAAATGTGGGTTTATAGACAACTGGTTGGGGTCTGGGGACAGATGCTCTTTGGATGATTGGTGCAGATGGGCTAAGTGGCCTCTTTCTGCACTGTGGGGAATTTGATGATGAGATGCTAATTTATGTCAAGACATTTCAGGATCACTATGGCACAATACTCATAGGTAGCAGAGGTGGGAATGGAAGTGGGCAGGACAGGAAAATAGTCCTCCAGAGAGGCATGATGATGTCCTGATTGTACTACTGACTCACTGCAACCTTTTGAAATAGAGTCAGGAAACAAACAGTCACAAGCTGCCTGAAAATGCCATGTCTGGAATTCAGCACACAAACAAACTAATTGTTAGCTTGTTCAGGCTATAGGACAACACAGAAAGTCTCCAGCATGGACCAGGAGGTGACATCACAAGCAAGAATCCAGTATGAGAGGCGAATCCACAGGGATCACCTTATTCACTGGTCCCTGAGAGTTTCATTCCTGCAGAAGAAATAGCTGGTCAACAGGTAGGGTCTGAAAGTGAGAAAGCAGAGGCCACAGAAGCACAGTCTTGTGGACGTGCTGTGATAGTAGCCAAATAAACCACAGCAGCTCTGAATCTCAGTCTGTCCAAGGATTGGCTGCAGATTGGGTGGCAGTTCCCAGAAGCATGGCCATTATCACGTAAAATGGTTTCTGCATGTTCATAATTACAGATTTGAAGGGCTGTGTCACACTCACTACAACATTGTAGTCTGTTCACTTTTAGATCAGACTGGACAGTAGGAAGTCACTGTGTATTACTTTTATACAATCCTAAAATCCTGTTGGCTGTTACAGGAATAGCTCTTTCTCCCTCATTAAAGCTCCCATACTAGCTGCTGAGGTTGACAAAAAAAAGACATTAGAGCCTATTATTCCTGTTAAGGTCATGTTTCTAGCACAAACAGACTACAGTAAGAACCTAGGAGCTGACCTTATACACCACAGATTAGATTAATGGCAGAGATCTTTGACCTCAATCACTGTCTCCCTTGGTCTTGTCACTAAAAGATACATGAAAAATAACTTAAGGTAGCCTATCAATTAGTGTGCTTGCCATTGAGAGAAGATCTTATTGCTCTGGAAGGCCACAAACCCCAAATCCAAGTCAAAAACAGAGGCCAAAATCGAGATTTGCAAAGTGCATATCAGAATTGAGATGCTCTCAGCATAGGGAAATACAATTTCATGATTATTTTCAACTGTTGGAGATCAGCACTTTACACAGCTGGCATTTAGATAAAGGTTGGAACATTTCATCCACAGAATCTATTTAAAATGATCAGAAGAATTGTTCTGCTTTGGAAGCACAATTCAAATGGCATCCAGTGGCCTTTATGCATGAAAAATCAAGGGACTTTCATGTCCAGCAAAGAGATGTTGCAGTAATACATATTTATATAACCATGCATATTACACAGTAGGGTTTTAATCAATATCACATTTTCAATTCTTTTCCAGACATTCTCACATTTTATGATGGGCACATTTTCAAGGGAAAATATCCATTATGTTTCACACATGCTGTGTTTGTTCATTAAAGAGGAATCTATACACATCAGTACAAAAATATTACTGATAGCAATTTTTTTTTGTCATTTTCATACATTGGCTGAATTCTACATATTTTACTCCCACTGTGAATTAGAAAGAACTAGTAAATCAAGTTCTATTGACATCCAGGGTTGCAAGCACATTCATTTATGCTGGAAGCAGTGAAGATACTGGAATGATATTTCAGAGTGTAAACTTGGCTGACTATATTCCATCTATACTTTAGTCAAGCATGTCTTTGGCTCAGTCCTAAGAGCTCACCTACCAACTGGAGTAAATCATGGGCCCATGTCAAGAGGAAGGGGGTAAAACAAGAAATCAATCATTCAAAAACATTTGAAAATATTGATTTTAGATAAAATAATGAGCAATTGGATTTTATCTAGCTGTGGTCTTAGGGGTCCCTGGTTGTAATAGGAATGTAGTACACAAGCAATTCCCCAAATACAAAATTCATTTAAATTTTACTATATGTGGAGTGCTTAAATTGCTTCCACTTTTCAATTGTTCCTGCACTTGCATTTAATTCTAATTTTGCACATTCTCCCTGCGTCTGTATGGGTTTCCTTCAGGTGCTGCGGTTTTGTAGTGTTCAGGGATGTATAGGTTAGGTAGATTAGCCATGGGAGGTGGGTCTAGGTGGGATGATCTTCTGAGGGATAGTATGGATTTGATGGACCAAATGGCATGCTTCCATTCTATAGGGATTCTGTGAATCATCAACCAACGTTCAATACTTTATTAGTAGTGTGTCTACTGCTTAGAATGTGTTGGTTGGAGGCATTCTGTGAAGATTCATATTTTTTAAAGAAACCCGCTTTATTAGTGACAAATCAAAAATCTCTCTTGTGAAACAGATCATAATAGCCTTCAGTCCTGAATACTAACCTCAAAGACTTCCATTTATATTGAGGCTTGTTCCTTTCAAATATCTTGATGTGCTTCATGAACACTAAATTACAAAATTGTAGTGAATACTATCAAAGGAAATGAAGTAAATATCCTGTTTACTGCAGAATCTCATAACTTTGAGATAATTGATCAATTAATATTATCTGATGGTCTTGTTCAAGAAAGGAATACATACAATTGTCATCGATTGGTTCGTTAATAATTTTTTAACTGGTTTGTTTACTAAAACACAATTGTAAGAATCTGTATTGATAATGTAAGTTTCAGGCACTCTAAAATGTAAACTACATATTTATATAGGCCTCTCTGTCCAAACAGGTTGGAGGTTTAAGAGGTTTGCCTTTATTGAATAACTGAAATTTAACAGTCATATTAGCAATTATTACTATCTGTCAAAGATAATAAATGTAACAATGGCTGACCATTGATCCAATTTTCAACCAGTGTGCCATGACAAGTGAGAAGAGAGCCGCAAAATGTCTGTGAAGGTGCACTGCTTTATCTAGCATCAAGGTTGCGTATATGTTTCTGATCTCTTCCACAGCCAAGGTGTCTATTTATGAAGGTAGTGTTTGCTGATACCAGGTAACCCCTATGGACTTCACCTGAGTGAGTCTCCGGAGCAGTACATAAGTAAACTTCCAATGCCATGCATGTGGTGTGAAGGGACATACACATCATTCTGGTCTTTCTGTGCTACATGGAAGGCAGGCATTGCTATAGCTAAATAATAAGAGTCAGCCTCGTGGAGTTATTGGCCAACCTGACCCAAGGGACACATGCAAGCAGTTTGCTTGAGCCTTCAGTAGAGCATCTCACAAAAACATTGGCAATTCCATTATTTTTGATGCAATATTCATGAAAAATTTGGAATTAAGAGGTCACTTTTTTTCCTTCTGTATAGTATAGCTTTCTGTATATATTGTTTTATGTTTTTATTCTCCTGATGCTCCAATACCTGTTCCATTTACATTGAGAGAATACATCTCAGATCCATTGGTGCAACACACAGGCAGGGCATCAAGCACCTGTGTGTAGTTAGAATATAGAACATAGAACAATACAATGCAGAACAGGCCCTTCAGCCCTCGATGTTGCACTGACCGTGAAGTATTCTCAGCTCATTCCCCTACACTATCCCATCATCACCCATGTGCGTATCCAAGGATTGTTTAAATCTCCCAAATGTGGTTGAGTTAACTACATTGGCTGGTATTCCACACCCTAACCCACTCCCTGAGTTGTTTAAAGGTTGGGACAACTCCTCCTTTCACTTTCTGGCCCCAGTTTTTTTCTTCAATTTCTAGGCCATGGCTTCCCTAGATGGGGTTCAATGCCCCAAGTGAGGTCATGAACTGAAATTTTGGGATTGTGAACTAAGAGTCTACAATGGCAACCATGGAACTCTGACCAAGTTTTAACAGCCACATTCCTACTTTCTTTAAAAAAAAATTCTCACAATTCTCACAAAAGTGTTAATGCAATTATCAAACCTTTATATGGGGTCATAGAGGGAAAAATATTTGGGAATCACTGTTTTAGGTGGAGCATCATTGTATCAAAGTCCAATGCTTCCAGCTACTCCAGTCTCTGAAATTATAACCTTAAAGAAACAACTTCAAACACTTCTCGACTTAGAGTCAATCCACTAGCACAGATTAGTTTCTATTTCAGCAAAATGTTGAATTCAGGAATAATACAGGAAAATTGTTGCTGAAGAAGTTCTTTATTGGTTTGTTTTATAAAAGGAGACAATTTACCAATTAATTGAATATATTGTTTGTCGCTGAACATTGCATTTTCTACTTTTCCTCACTTTGATGTTACCTGGTCTATTTTAAAGGAAACAATTTCTTTTAAAAATTGGTTAAAAATCTAATAAAACCACTGAACAATTATTAGCCAGGAGGTTAATAAGAACGCTTTCATTTTCAACTTACAATCTTCTCTGAGCTACCAAGCTGAAAGCTCAGAAAAAAAAATCAAACTGCAATTTGTGAATGTCAAGTACATTCAGGTATTTCGTAATGCTCCTGTAAATCATGAATAATAGTGATTCCAGCATTTAATAGCACTGCAGAATTCTCTACTTTCAAGAAATTTGTTTGCAGGAAGAATAAATGTTAATCCCAACGCATTCTAAGATGAAACGAAAAGTGCCCACAACTCAAAATGGAAAGGGGTGTTTGGGAGAAACAAAAGTGAGGAATACTTAATGCATGAACCAAAGCCAAAGGCAAGGCTAATGTGCTAACACGCTGAGAGCAACTGAGGAGAGTTAGACTTTATTTTTTTTCACTCAATTGATCTTTTGGCTGAGTTTTTCAGAAGGTCAATTTTTGCCAGCAGTTTTAATTATTTTTATCAAGGTTCTTGGTATGTTTATCAATGCCTGTGGTCACAGAATGTGGCAAATTGTAAAGACAGTGGTGAAACTCTCTGTTCAGTACTTGTTTTGAAATGCATCAATAATTTCATTAGATTAAACAGAGGGATTTGGTACAAACATATTTGTGTGTTTGGGAATTGCTAGACTAATAACAATATTGCAATTAACGCTTGTTGTCATTATAGGAATCTGCTGTTTACTTCTGGAAATACACAACATAGATTAACTTCAAAACCCAGGAGTCACTGTCAGTCATTCCCTGCCCGTCCATTGACGAGGGTATTGCAGCCATCACTAATGAGTCAACAGAAAAATCACTGAATGGCATGAGCACAGGGCTCTAACACCGCTGTTTCTCATGTGAAACAACAGAAAATATGGTGCATTGAGAAACAAATTAATGTTGACAGTTTATAAGTGATAATTTCTGCTAAACAATTCTTCTGGTGCTTTTTTTTAACAAATGTGTGTTATAATTCCTCAGAAGAAAATTAACATGAGAGATTTTATAGTTAGAATGTTTTTGCCTATACTTATTTATTTCTCTCCATTAATCCCTTCTATATCTTTGTCTTGTTTCTCATAATTAGTTTGAATATAATTTTTTGTTTTTCTCTTTAAACTTCACATGTCCCACTGAGAAATCTTCAATATTGTGACAATGGTGCTCCTTTAACAAGACAATGTTGTCATTTGTTTTCTTTTCAGAGGGGTTGTAAATGCACAGGTTCTGAGGAGGTCTGTTTTGGATGGGTTTTAGGGCCAGTTTGATTATAGATATCAGATACAGCCTCAGGCAAAAGGCTTTCAAGTTTTAAAAAAAAGTTCACAATGAAAGGGGAGTGGTTAGTTCTCCCAGCTCAGTTTTTCTCTGGTTTAGCGGTCTGGCTGTTCAGAGTTTTTTGAGGATGCTGATCAAAGGAACAGCTATGTGGAAGAAGGTATTTCATGCTGAATCTCTCTGCCATCTCTCTCTCTCCCCTGTACAACCCTGTGTTTGATTTTCCTTTTTTTGCCACGGGGTGTTTATGGTGATTGTTGCAAGAATTTGGAACAGCATCATTAAGTTGGAATAATTTGTTGGGTTTTCAGATAGGTTATGTTATTTTGTATTCTGTTCTCTTTTGTTTGCGTTTCATTCAATACTGTGTAAATAAATTATGTTTTGTTTAAAACCAAGAAGTTTTAACCAACTGCATTACTCCCAGAATATCCACTATGCATCTGCATAAAGCAACTAGAAAAGTTAGGGTCTGGGCTACCTTCTTGAAATGTTTTGAGGGGGTCTGGACTATTCCATAACAATATGTTGGGCTGAAGGACCTTGATATTACTTGCCATAGACAATTACCACATTCCCGAGCAGAATGGACCAAACAGATACTTATAACCATTTTCTTCTGACAAATTGGTAAAGATTTCTCTGCAGAGACCATGGTCAACTGGCAAAAACATGGATGGAAGTACCTTTCTTCTCAGAGCAAAATTTGGACATTGGTGTTAGTATATTCATAAACTAAAGGAATCGGAGGCTAATTGAGCTTTGATCATAAATGCAACGCTTGATAGAATTAATTGACAGCTGGTGAACCTATTTTGGCCAACAACTGTCTCATTTCCAAGTCAATTGCCTAGTTGGATAATCAGGCTACAGCCACAAACCTTCCCAAAAAACTAATCCAACCCTTGGCATCACACATGAGTAGCATGGCATTTCAGTGATGCTGCGAGTGTACATTAAAACAACAATAATCATCTCCCTAATTCAAACTGTTACTAATTTGCATACAAAACATAATTTTATTTTGAGGCTAGATGAAATATTTATCACAAGACTAAAAAAGGGACTTCCATGTCTCACAATTTGTCCCTGTAATTTCATGTTATGAGTCCAGTAGGCCCATGATGCAACCCACCTATTTTGCTAGTCACTAATTTGATTTAATTTTTGTACAAATGAATGGATACAATCATGGGAATAATGTTCTCCTAAGGTGGTAAAGGAAATAGGAGACTAGCAACTGTGATTCTTTCAGAGATATTTATCTCCCAAATCTGCATGTTTCCTAACACGGGTGTTTTATTCCTGTCGCTTGCATCAAATTGTCCTGGGTTATTATTATTACATTACCACAAATTGGTTGCAGGACCTTGTCATATGTACTTAACAGAGAAACCATGTTCAATCAACCAAAATTTTGATTCAAAAAATGAAGCAATAGCATCTCCGATCAGACTGATACTTGACTGATATTTGTTCTCACAGCTACAAGGCTCTCATCTGAACATCAGAAGCAAATTATACTCTTGGTAAACAAACAATCTATGCAATGAAACTTCATTTGTGAGGTTGAAAAGTTGGCACATTTGGACATTTCCCTTTTTATTGTGTGGACCGAAGATATTGCCCAATTGTGCGTAAACAAAAGTATCACCTTAGGACAACATTATTCCCATGATTCACTTGTACAAAAATTAAATCAAATTAGTGACTAGCAAAATAGATGGGTTGCATTATAGGCCTGTGATTCTTCAAACATAAAAATCCTCCAAGCACACCTCTCATATAATGTTCAAAACTCTAACATGGGAAAGGCCTGTCGAAAGTTAATGCTCTTGTCTGAATCTTGTGGTGAAGGGGAGAAAAATTCTGAAAACTGAAACCAGGATCATTTTACAGTCTGAAATTTAGGCTGCTTGAAGCTTTTTCATTTCAATGGGAGATAATTTTGTGTGAAGGATGGAGGAGAGGATGAACCTCATTTCAAAACAGTAGTGGTTCTGTGATTTGACCAGCTTTGAATTTGAAAGCATTTTGCTGTCTTGTAAGGTCATATGTGGCTACGAATTCTGAAACATACATAAAACTCTGTGGATTGAATATGCTTGTTAAACCTATAAGCAGAAATAATCTTCTGTAGACATAGCTCATGAAGGATTAATTCACATCTTCTGGTATAGTGAGATAGCCATGGAAACCCAGCTCGTGTTTCACTTGGATAAAGATGCAAAATCCTTAATTTAGTTTTGTTTTGAGATAATGCCACTAAATTTTCTTGATGCAAAGTTAAACATCATCTACACTACATGGACAGAAGCATTCCCCTGTTACGTAAAATACTTCTAAAGCACAAATACTATTGTTGAGCAGTGTGTAATACCGCAGCCACTCTGTTATGTGCGGTGGGGATAGAGGGGGTTAAAGGAACAGTCAGGTGCCGAATGAAGCCAACAGTGAGTGTTCAATCCTTATGTTGGCTCTGTTAACTCATGGAAGCCCATCTCCTCATCTTGTCCCATGCTAATGGACTGGTTATTCTTAAGCTACACTTAAGCTATTGCTTGTTTCAAAAGCTTTGGTCCTGAGAACTATGGCTCGTTACCTTACTCTGTCATAGAACATAGAACATAGAAGGATACAGCGCAGTACAGGCCCTTCGGCCCTCGATGTTGCGCCGACCGAATCCTACCTAACCTATACTAGCCCAATAACTTCCAAATGCCTATCCAATGCCCGCTTAAATGACCATAAAGAAGGAGAGTTCACCACTGATACGGGCAGGGCATTCCATGAACTCACAACCCGCTGTGTGAAGAATCTACCCCTAACATCTGTCCTATACCTACCACCCCTTAATTTAAAGCTATGTCCCCTAGTAACACCTGACTCCATTAGCGGTAAAAGGTTCTTAGTATCTACCCTATCTAAACCCCTAATCATCTTATACACTTCTATCAGATCTCCCCTAAACCTTCTCTTCTCCAATGAGAACAGCCCCAAGTGCCTCAGCCTTTCCTCATAAGATTTTCCTACCATTCCAGGCAACATCCTGGTAAACCTCCTCTGCACTCGTTCTAAAGCTTCCACATCCTTCCTATAGTATGGCGACCAAAACTGCACACAATACTCCAGATGAGGCCTCACCAGAGTCTTATACAACTGCAACATGACCTCAGGACTCCGGAACTCAATTCCTCTGCCAATAAAGCCCAGTACACCATATGCCTTCCTCACAGCACTATTTACCTGGGTGGCAACTTTCAGAGATCTGTGTACATAGACACCAAGATCCCTCTGCTCATCCACACTACCAAGTAGCCTACCATTAGCCCAGTAATCCATCACCTTGTTATTCCTACCAAAGTGAACGACTTCGCACTTAGCTACATTGAATTCCATTTGCCACATTTCCGCCCAGCTCTGCAACTTATCTATATCCCGCTGTAACCTACCACTTCCTTCCTCACTATCCACAACTCCACCGACTTTTGTGTCATCCGCAAACTTGCTTACCCAGCTTTCAAGTCCTTCCTCTAGATCATTTACAAAGATAACAAAAAGCAATGGTCCCAAAACAGATCCTTGTGGTACACCGCTAGTAACTGCGCTCCAAGATGAACATAATCCATCAACTACTACCCTCTGTCTCCTTCCAGCCAGCCAATTCCTAATCCAAACCTCTAATGTATCCTCAATGCCATACCTCCGAAGTTTTAGCATTAGCCTACCATGGGGAACCTTATCGAACGCCTTACTAAAATCCATATACACAACATCTACTGCTTTACCCTCATCCACTTCCTTAGTCACCTTCTCAAAGAACTCAATAAGGTTTGTGAGGCACGACCTGCCCTTCACAAAACCATGCTGGCTATCCCTGATCACGTTATTCCTACCCAGATGTTCATAAATCTTATCCCTTACCATTCTCTCTAAGACTTTGCCCACCACTGAAGTCAGACTCACTGGCCTATAGTTACTAGGGCTATCCCTACTCCTTTTCTTGAACAATGGGACCACATTCGCTATCCTCCAGTCCTCTGGTACTATTCCCGTTGACAATGACGACATAAAAATCCAGGCCAATGGCTCTGCTATCTCCTCCCTAGCTTCCCATAGGATCCTGGGGTAAATGCCATCAGGCCCAGGAGACTTATCTATATTCATCCTTTCCAATATTCCCAAAACCTCTTCCCTGCATATTTCCAGGGCATCCATTCTAATTATTTGTGATTCCATATTCACATCAGCAACAGTGTCCTGTTCCTGAGTGAATACTGATGAAAAGTACTGATTTAATGTCTCTCCAATCTCCTCCGCCTCCACACACAACTTCCCACTACTATCCTTGACTGGACCGATACCTACCCTAGTCATCCTTTTATTCTTGACATACCTATAGAAAGCCTTTGGGTTTTCCCTAATCCTACCAGCTAAAGACTTTTCATGTCCCCTTCTTGCTTCTCTTAGCTCCCTCTTTAGCTCCTTCCTGGCTACCTTATAACTCTCAATCGCCCCAACTGAACCTTCACGCCTCATCTTTACATATGCCGCCTTCTTCCCTTTCACAAGGGACTCCAATTCCTTACTAAACCACGGCTGCCTCACAAGGCCCTTTACACCATGCCTGACTGGTACATACCTATCGAGGACACGCAGTAGCTGCTCCTTGAACAATCCCCACATCTCATTAGTGTTCTTCTCTTGAAGCCTGTTTTTCCAATCCACACATCCTAAGTCATGCCTCACTGCATCATAATTTCCCTGCCCCCAGCTATAGCTCTTGCCCTGCGGCGCACGATTATCCCTCTCCATCACTAAAGTAAAAGTAACCGAGTTGTGTTCACTGTCCCCGAAGTGCTCACCTACCTCCAAGTCTAACACCTGGCCTGGTTCATTACCTAGAACCAAATCCAATATAGCCTCCCCTCTTGTTGGCCTGTCGACATATTGTGTCAGGAAACCCTCCTGCACACATTGTACAAACACCGACCCATCTAATGAACTCGAGCTATAGCTCTCCCAGTCAATATCTGGGAAGTTAAAGTCCCCCATAACAACCACCCTGCTACCTTCACTCTTTTCCTGAATCATCCTCGCAATATTATCCTCTACTTCTCTAGGACTATTAGGAGGCCTGTAGAAAACACCTAACAGGGTGACCTCACCTTTCCTATTTCTAACCTCAGCCCAAACTACCTCAGATGGCAAGTCCTCTTCCATCGTCCATTCCACTGCTGTGATACTGTCTTTGACAAGTAATGCCACGCCTCCCCCTTTTTTACCCCCATGTCTGATCCTACTAAAACATTTGAACCCTGGAACGTGCAACAGCCATTCTTGTCCCTGTTCTACCCACGTCTCTGTAATGGCCACAACATCGAAGTCCCAGGTACCAACCCACGCTGCAAGTTCACCTACCTTATTCCTTATACTTCTGGCATTGAAGTATACACACTTCAATCCACCTTTCTGGTTACAGGCACCCTCCTTAGAGATCGCTGCATTATTCCTAACCTCCCTACACTCAAGGTCCTGTACCCTAAAGCTACAGTCCAGGTTCCCATGCCCCCGCGGAGTTAGTTTAAACCCTCCCAAAGAGCACTAGCAAACCTCCCCCCAAGGATACTGGTGCCCCTCAGGTTCAGGTGTAGCCCATCCTTTTTATAGAGGTCCCACCTTCCCCAGAAAGGACCCCAGTTGTCCAGAAACCGGAATCCCTCCCTCCTGCACCATCCCTGTAGCCACGCATTTAACTGCTCTCTCTCCCTATTCCTCGACTCTCTATCACGTGGCACGGGTAACAAACCAGAGACTACAACTCTGTTTGTTCTAACTCGGAGCTTCCAACCTAGCTCCCTGAAAGCCTGTCTGACATCCTCACCCTTCTTCCTACCTATAACGTTGGTGCCAACGTGGACCACGATCTGGGGCTGCTCCCCCTCCCCCTTAAGGACACGGAAAACACGATCAGCGACATCACGTACCCTTGCACCTGGGAGGCAACATACCAAACGTGAGTCCCTGTCGCCCCCACAAAACCGTCTGTCTGTACCCCTCACTATCGAGTCCCCAAGAACTATTGCTCTACCTTTCTCCACCCTACCCTTCTGAGCAACGGGGCCAGGCTCCGTGCCAGAGGCCTGAACCTCGTTGCTTGCCCCTGGTAAGTCATCCCCCCCACAAGTATCCAAAACGGTATACTTGTTCTTGAGGGGAATGACCGCAGGGGGTCCCTGCACTGGCTTCCTCCTCCCACTCCCCCTCACTGTCACCCATCTATCTTGAACTTTCGGAGTAACTACTTACCTAAAGCTCCGATCTATGACCTCCTCTGCCTCCCGAATGATCCGCAGTTCATCCAACTCCAGCTCCAGTTCCCTAACACAGGTTTGGAGGAGCTGGAGATGGGTGCACTTCTTGCAAGTGTACTCAGCAGGGACGCTAATGGCTTCCCTCACCTCATACATGTTGCAAGAGGAACATTGCCCTCTCTGCACTGCCATCCCTCTAAAAGTAAGCTTTCCTTAAAAAAAAACAACAAAAACCAACTAAATCTAAAGAAACAAACAAGGAAAATGCAGCACTTACCCGCTAGTCACAATTGGTCTTATTATTAGGTTAGAGGAGGTGGAAGGGTGGGAGGCACTACTCGTGTAGTGCCTCGGGTGACTCGCCTGCGCGTTTAAATAAGGGGAGAGAAAAAAAAACCTTACCCAGGTAACCTAGCGCGCCTTCCGGGTCTGCTACCGCTTTTTTAAAGGAAAACTTTAAACTTTTAACTATTAAATAAACGACCAAACTTACCCACCAGCCGTCGCGAAGTCTTCCGAGAGACTGAGGCCTGAAACTCATGCTTGGCTTTAATTATGGGCAGTGACTGTGGCCTTATTGATGGAGGCAACAATTTTCGAACCTTCAAATTGAAATTTCACAGAATTCTAAGAGGAAGATGGGCATTTCATGCACTAGACTGACTAGTTGCAAGAAGATGGCAGCTGGGCAGATTGACACAGTCGATTCAAAATGTTGCCGGCAAGACCATTGAATCAGTTTTGATGGCTACGACTTCAGTTAGGTCTGGACAACTGACAGGCACTCAGCCAGTCTTTGAATTGATAGAAGAGGTGTGTCTCACCTTGTCTAACAAAGGAATCAAAGGAGAGTTGGAAAAGTATAGACCGCAATCTGATTTTACTGAATGGCAGAACTATCTCAAGGGCTGAAGGACTATTCCTGCTCTTAATTTGTATGGATGTTCGAATCCCATGGTTCCGAATGATTTCATCAAGGATTGCAAGTAAATGCCAAAGAGGAAAGAATCAAAAATTGGTCGCATGTTTAAGTGTATTATGCAGAAATTAGCACAAAATATAGCAATAAAACCTGTCACTGAAATTATGTAATTAAAAAGAGTTAAAAAAAAGCACATAAACTTTAAGAGCTTTGCAAAACCAACAAAATGAGACTGCTCTTGCAGAGAAGTGCACTGTTTATGTTGTCATTGTTGGTAAGGTAGAAACATAGTTTTCCAACATGCGTTAAAATTTCCATTCTGCCTCAAGATTCCTGGACCATCTCATGGTTTATAGAAAGGCTTCTGTCAAGGAAGGTGAGACAAGATGCCAACACGATGTGAGCATAAGAGGTATAGCTAGTAAGTTTGCAGATGACACCAAAATTGGAGGTCTAGTGGACAGCGAAGAAGGTTACCTGAGATTACAACAGGATCTGGACCAGATGGGCCATTCGGCTGAAAAGATGGGGTTTAATTCAGATAAATGCGAGGTGCTGCATTTTGGGAAAGCAAATCTTCGCAGGGCTTATACACTTAATGGTAAGGTCCTAGGGAGTGTTGCTGAACAAAAAGACCTTGGAGTGCAGGTTCATAGCTCCTTGAAAGTGGAGTCACAGGTAGATAGGATAGTGCAGAGGCATTTGGTATGCTTTCTTTTATTGGTCAGAGTATTGAGTACAGGAGTTGGGAGGTCATGTTGCGACTGTACAGGACATTGGTTAGGCCACTGTTGGAATATTGCATGCAATTCTGGTCTCCTTCCTATCGGAAAGATGTTGTGAAACTTGAAAGGGTTCAGAAAAGATTGACAAGGATGTTGCCAGGGTTGGAGGATTTGAGCTATAGGGAGAGGCCGAACAGGCTGGGGCTGTTTTCCCTGGAGTGTTGGAGGCTGAGGGGTACCTTATAGTGGTTTAAAAAATGAGGGGCATGGATAGGATAAATAGACAGACTTTTCCTGGGAGTGGGGGAGTCCAGAACTAGGGGGCATAGGTTTAGGATGAGAGGGGCAAGATATAAAAGAGACCTAAAGGGTAACTTTTTCACGCAGAGGGTGGTATGTGTATGGAATAAGCTGCCAGAGGAAGTGGTGGAGGCTGGTACAATTGCAATATTTAAAAGGCATTTGGATGGGTGTATGAATAGGAAGTGTTTGGAGGGATATGGGCTGGGTGCTGGCAGGTGGGACTAGATTGGGTTGGGATATCCGGCCGCCATAGACGAGTTGGACTGAAGGGTCTGTTTCTGTGCTGTAGACCTCTCTGACTCTAAGACAAATCTGTCAATCATTTTTCATACTGTTAGCAGAGGAATGATTGTGTCAAAATCTGGAAGAACTACAGATGATGTAAATCAGAAACAAAAGCAGGAATTACTGGAAAAGCTCAGCAGGTCTGGCAGCATCTGGGAAGAGAAATCAGAGTTAACATTTCAGGTCCTGTGACCCTTCCTCAGAACTGGAAATGCTTGTGTTTATTTTGACTTGGCCTGTAAGGGAAAAAATGATCTAAATATAAACTCACAGCATCTGACAAGTATGAAAGAAAATTGCAAAAGATTGGGTTAAATTTAACAATGCAATTTTGAGGACGATCTTCCAAAGTTCCATGAAGAAATCAAAGTTGATATTCTTTCAAGCCACTAGGTGACACCAAAGCCAACAGTCAATGCAAACAATAGAATTTGGATTCAAACACCTGTTGACTGGCTTAAAGAGGATGAACGTTCATTATGCCATCAGATAATATGAAAAACTGCCTGTTGATATTCAGAAGAAGTCCATAATCATTACATTAATCTGAGATATAAATAGCAAAGAAACAACAAGAAAGATGATAAGTGACTACTACATTTATGAATTCTTAAATTGATACCTTATTACCAGATGTGTCTCAACTAAATCTGCAGCACTGCATGGTACAAACAGTTTCATATCCTACAAACATAGGTGATGGATGCATCAATATTTGTTGTGGGTTTTAAAAATAGTTTTTCACTAATCTTTTTGGACCTGTTCAAATAAGTGGGACCAGAACAAAATGTACTCCGAGCCCAGGGGTAGGGATACTAGCTCTTTCCCCACAGACCCTTTCTTGTTGATTGATGTTTGCAAAGTTCAGCCAGGGGAAAGTTCCAGAGATAAGATCACAAAAAAACATTCTTTTCTCAAGAGAAATCTGCTCATCAATATTTCTTGATGAAAAATAAAAAACTAAAAGTGGTATAAAAGATCATTCATGACCGGACGTCTTGCTGGCCATCTGCCCAATGAAATACCACATGCTTACTATTGAATGGACAGATTTAACATGTGCAATGATAGAGTGCCATTCACCATCTATGGAATGTGCTTTGCACTGAATCAATTGCTTTGCTATATTATCGTCTCAGGATTTAGGAAAAATTGGACTAAACTACCTGCATCAGGCAACACAAAAATAATGACAAACCCAATCCAACATCCTAGAAAATGTAAGAAAATAATTTTGTCATTACACAACTGTTCCCTCCTGTTACAGTCTCTTGAACCAACAGATATTGAATATGTCCTCTCAAGATTATTAGATTCCATCAACCTGAAAGTGCCACACACATAAACATCAAGCAATAGCTTGATCAACAGCTCTGAAGCAGGTGACAATCCTAATGTTGCTCAGACTGTAGGCAGATGGTTTATTTAAAGTTGAAGCTGAGACAAGATGTAATCTTCATATCCAGAATAGAAGGTTCAAGTCCCACTCCGGGGACAGGATCTGAATTGTACAGACCATTTTTAGTGGGAGCTAGCCTACTTACCACCAACCCAATTCCCCCTAACATTTTTTAAAAGATCATTAACAGATAATTGAGATTATTAACAAATCAATTGAACTGACAATTTAGTTGGTCAAATGCAGAAATGATAGGTAATGGTGGGGGAGTCCAGAAGCGGAGATCATAGTTTAAGGATAATGGGTAAACCTTTTAGGACTGAGATGAGGAGAAATTCCTTCTGTGGAAACCTGACTGTTCAGAAAGTGGCTGAGGCCAAAACATTGCGTTACCAAGAAGGATGTGGATAAAGCTCTTGTGGCTAAAGGGTTTGAGGGATTTGTGGGGGCAATAACATTAATGAGCTCGATGATCGGCCATAATCATATTAAATAGGGGAGAGTGCGATGGCTCAAACGGCTTACTCCTGCTCCTATCTCAATGCTCACATCACACAGTAAAATAACAACATGTTAAACGGCGATGATTAGACATTTTGGTCATATTGATGTTATCAGCCTGTCCTGCCAGTAAGACATCAAATTTTATTGATCAATGTCCATAATGAACCACACTTTCAGACAGGCTAGTTTGGATTAGCCCAACAGGCCCACATGTGCTTTTGGATCAGCTGCCTTGTGAAACTATACACCTTTGCTTTTGGTGAACACAAGGTGCTAAAAAAAAGTGTGGGCAGATTTCAAGTTTAAATGAAAACAACAGAAACATGTGGAGCATTTCCCAACAAGATTCTGATATCTCCTTTTATACATATTACTCGTCCAAGTAGTGACTAGGCTACTGTCAGTGAAGACACTGATCGGGGAGTATACAGAGTTTTGGGGAAAATGCTCCAAACCTTCTTGCCTTTTCTTTTGAATCTACCCAAAAAAAGGCAGACTGTTTCAAAAGGCTTTAATACTATAGTTCCCCTTTCATTTTCTTTGCTGTCAGCAATGAGGTCATGTAGCTGCCACCTGAGGCCACCACACATATAACTAAGCTCAAGTTTATCAAATTTCAGGGAATTCCTGTGTGATTCAAGCTACGGAGATGTTTCTATAAGACAGTTCCAGTCGGCAGACAGGCAGGGATGGACATGTCATTTTTTTTTAACCAGACTGGTTAGAAGTCGGGAGGGAAAGTGTTTAAATGGCACCTACTCATGTATTACTCCTCCCTTCATCACTTTGAAAGCTGGTGACCAAAACAAATCCTCCCACTCTCCTACTCTCTCCATATTGTGGGACACATGTCTGCTTTGTCCTTGAGTACCTGCAGTCCGAGCAGTGTCCATTGCTGAGTGTTGGCACTACTGAGACTGCTGGAAGTGCCAACCAATCAGACAGTTGCTGAAGATGGGATTTCCTCCAATTGAGGGATATAAGTCTCGCCCTCATCTCACTGAAAGTTCCAGCAGCATGCAACTGTTGCAGGTCAGTACTGCTAATATCTGACATTACTTCCTGGGGGGAAACAATAGTCCTAACATCACTGTGAATTTGATTCCATGCACTCAGAAAGAAAACTGACCTTCCAGGGTAAAGCAGAGGGAGTTCAACATTGTTAGATGTCTTGTCATAAACTTTCATAGAATCCTTATACTGTGGAATCAGGCCATTCGGCCCATTGGGTTCATACGGACCCTCCTCACAGCATCTCACCCAGACTTGTCCCATCCCTCTAACCACACATTTTCCAGAGCTAATCCACCTTACCTGCTCATCTTTCTAAAACTGTGGGAGGAAACTGGGGTACCCGGAGGAAACCCACGCAGACACGGAGATAATGTGCAAACTTCACACAGACAGTCACATGAGGCTGGAATCAACGCAGGTCTCTGGTGCAGTGGGGCAGCAGTGCTAATCACTGAGCCACCGTGCCATTCCTTTGAATGCAAGATCAAACTGAGGCCTCACTGTCTTCTCAATTGGACATAACAGGTGTCAAGGCATTATTCTGAACTTAACAGGGTAGTTAGTGTCAGTTGTGGACTCTTGCTGTGCAGATGTATTGTTCTGACCTCCACTACATTCATGCTGGTATACTACTTGTCAGCCTTGATCCTGTGCGGAGACTGCTGCTTCTGAATCCGAACAAGTCCATTCCCACTCAACATAGTTTAAGATAATGCTTCAGTTTGATGACAAGGGAATGCAGTACTGTCAGAATGCTGATCATTTCATTGTTGCTTGCAAGACATGGTCTGCACACTAATTAGCTATTATTTTGCCCTGTGTTACATCACTGCCAACTATTTAAGAATACATTTTACATGGTAAAGTGCTTTGAGATGCCCTGCAAAACTACGTTCTGCACCATTTTCACATTCAGTCTAAATTCACAATGGTCTTTTTATTCTCATCTCCTTTTCTTCTTCTCACCTTCTGTCACTCCCTTAGTTCATATCTTTTCTGTTCCTCCCTGATCTCCACTTCAACAATTGCTGGGGTGAAACCTTTGTAAAAACTCTTATGAGATCAAGCATTACATTTACAACATACAGAAAGGTCTGTTGTGTTCAGTAGAAAGTCAAATTAGGTGAACTACAATACAGGAGGCTTTCCGATCTTGAACTCACATCAACAGACCAATTTAAAATTATCCTTCATGTTTTGGGTGCTCACTGCTCGTTAAAATATTCAGCTCACAGGATGGAAAGATGTAAGAGATAGAACTGTGTATTCATAAAAGAAAACATGCACAACTGCAAAATATATAATTCATCAACATCCAGTTCTGGAAAAGAATTGAAAAAGCTGTTAAGAAAGTAATTGGCTGAAGTCATGGTCTGTGATCTTGGGAAACTAATATTGATGATCATATCTGTCCATTCATTTAAAAAATGCCATTAATGCTGAAGAATGTCCTCAGAAATGCACAGCTCTTTAGTGAATTTTGCTGAACTTTTAATGTGGCAGAAATAGTTTGCGGATTTGTAAGAATATTCATCTGTTATTTCAGTTTTTTCTGTAGATTCCCAGCCTTACTGGAGAAATAAATAGTGTGAACTAGAGTAAATAAGTATCAAAAATAATTAAACATGAAAGAAAACAAGTCTCTAAAATAACAACATATATTCACTTTCCAATTCACTTAGGTTAACAATTCATCTCAAATAATTTTGGTCTAGAGAATGGAATTGTTTCTTTTATAAAGTCAAATACAAGATGCAACATTTTTGGTTGATCTCTCTTAATATACCTCAGAAACTTGAGGCGAACATCTAACATTCTGAATTCATTTTAATCACTATATGTTGCAGCATTAAAAAGAAGATATACAAGCTAAAATAAGTTATTAATGCACCATTAAACTTCTCCGAAAGAAAATCTCCAGAGAATTAAAGAAATCAAAGAGTCCATGTGAATGCTATGAATAGGAGGCTGGTTTGAAACATCAGATTTTGAATGGGTCTGGCAATATCTGAGTTGGAGTGTTGAAACCAGTGTTCCATAAGGATTTGCAACCCTCACCAATCTGCTTAAGGAGAGAGAATTACCATCTACCAAGCAAATGAGAAATAAGTTTGTCCAGAGAAAGCATTAAAAATAAGTTTGATGAATTACTGCATTCCTGTCCCATGGACAATCGGCAAAGTCATGAAGGAATCATTAACATGTTCTGATATGGTACATGCTTAGTTTGGTGACTATTCAACTTTAGGCCTCCTTATGGCCTGGTCTCAATATAGATGCTACAGCTGAATTCAAGAGATGAGATGAAAGTGACTGCATATTAATAAAGTAGAACTCTCCAGTGGTTAAAATCAAGCTGGTATGAAGGAAGTTAGTTGTGGTAACTGAAGGCCAATCATTTCAGCTCCAGAGAAGTGTTGTTGTAGTTAGTCAGGGCAGTGTTTGAGGCCAGAACCATGTTCAGCCACATCAAACACTTCAGTAAGTCATGAACCTCAGGTTAACATGCCAATTACCGGATTAAACATCCCTTTGTTCCAAAGATCGATGTGTATTAGATAGAGATTACATTCCAGCAAAGCACAAAGACTTCCATAGCATCAGCTCCACTACTAAACAGATACTGTACATGTAAATACCATCAATCCCAATTTCCCCATTAATCACACAGCATCATGCTTAGGACAGACAGCAAAATAATCATCAGGAGGCTACAGTTCTGGAACTCCAAGCTGAACAGCTCCTTGGGAGTAACTTCACCATATGAACTTTGGTTCAAGGTGGGTTGACAGTTCAAGAAAATGGCTAACGACCTATTTTAAAAGCTACTGAAGTTAAGCAATGAATTCTAGCCTTGCAATAATTTACCTCATTATAAGAAATATGTTTTTGAAAAGACTTAGTATAAAATAAGAGGCAACAATGAAGTATCAAAATGACAAAGTGGTGATACTTCACTTTGCATCATTGGTACTGAATTTTTTTGTGTGGGATGAACACAGCATTGATCGATACTCACCAAGTGAGGAGGTGGACAAGTGAAGTCTTTGGTATTTCCCAGAGGTGGGAGGCAGAGTGATACAATATCTCTTTCATTTCAGTACTGTTTTCAAGGAGTGAAGCAAGTCTTCCATAAAAGTTAAAGTTCTCGATTGGACTAAGGCAAATTTTAAGGTCATGAAACAAGTATTTCCAAAAGTTGACTAGACTAGACTATTCACAATAAAGGGATGACTGACAAGTGAGAGGCCTTCAATAGTGTGATAATGAGAAGTGTTATGTTCCTGTTAGAGTGAAAGGTAATGCTGATAAGATTTGAAATCAAGGAATGGACAAAGATACTGAGGTTCTAGTCAAAATTAAAAACAAATCATATTATATATAGACAATTATGATCAACTTGAATCTGTTGAAGAGTATAAGAGTGTGCAGACATTCTTAAGAAGGAAATCAGGAAAGCAAAGAGACGATATAAGATACCTTGGTAGGAAAGGTTAAAGATAATACAAAGCGTTTTAACAAATAAGAGCAACAGAGCAACAAAAAGGCAGTAGGACCCTTTAAAGATCAACAAGGCCATCTTTGCATTAAATCTCAGGAGATAGGAGAAAAAGTAAATGAATGTTTTGTATCAGTTTTTACTGTTGTGAAAGAAATGGAAGCTACAGAACTCAAGGAAATAAATACTGATGTTTGGAAAATAAATCATATTACAGAAGACAAAGTGCTGGAGGTCTTAGAAAGTATAAAGACAGATAAATCATCAGGACCTGATCAAATGTATCACAGGACATTGCGGGAAGTTAGGGAAGAAATTGAGGGGTGTCCAGCAGAGATATTTGTATCATCTATAACCATGGGTGAAGTACCAGAGGAACTGGAGGGTGGCTAATGTACTTAAGAAAGGCTGTAAGGAAAAGCCCAGAAACTATAGACCTATGAGTCTGATATTGGTGGTGGGTAAATTGTTGGATATGATTCTGAAAGATAGGATTTACATACATTTGGAGAAGCAAGAATGATTAGGGACAGCCAGTGTGGTTTTTTGCGATAAAACTCATTTCTCACAAACTTGATTGAGTTTTTAATGAAGTAGTTAAAAAGATCGATGATGACAGAATGATAGACATAATTTACTTGGAATTTAGTAAAGACTTTGACAAGGTTCCACTTGGTAGACTAATTAGTAAAGTTAGATCACATGAGATTCAGGGTAAGCTTGCCAATTGGATAGAAAACTTTATAGAGGAGACAGAGAGTGGTGGTGGTGGGTTGTTTCTCGAACTGGAGTGATGAGCCACAAGGATCAACTCTGGGACCATTTTTGTTTGTCATTTGAATCATATCTAACAATTTAAATCAATATAGGAGACATGGTTAGTAAGTTTGCAGACAACATCAAAATTGGTGATATAGTCAATAATGAAGATGGTTATCTCAGATTACAAAGAGATCTTGATCAATTGGGTCAATGGTGTGTTGCTTCCCTGGTGCCAGGATCAAGGATGTCTCAGAGAGGGTGCAGAATGTTCTCACGGGGGAGAGGGGCCAGCAAGAGGTCATTGTCTACACTGGGACCAACAACATTGGAAGTGGAAAGGTTGAGCTTCTGAAGGGAGATTACAGAGAGTCAGGCAGGAATTTAAAAGGGAGACCCTCGAGAGCAGTAATATCTAGATTAATCCCAGTGCTATGAGCTAGTGAGGGCAGAAATAGGAGGATAGAGCAGATGAATGCATGGCTGAGGAGCTGGTGGATGGGAGAAGGATTCACATTTTTGGATCATTGGAAGTTGTTTTGGGATGGAAGTGACCAGTACAAGAAGGACGGATTGTATCTAAATTGGAAGGGGACTAATATACTGGCAGGGAAAATTGCTGGAGCTGCTTGGGAAGATTTAAACTGGTAAGTGGGGGTGGGGGGGGGGGGGGGGGGGGGGGGGGGGGAGGGGTGGGACCCAGGGAGATAGTGAGGATAGAAATCAATCTAAGACTGGTACAGTTCAGAACAGAAGTGAGTCAAACAGTCAGGGCAGGAAGGGACAAGGTAGGACTAATAAATTAAACTGCATTTATTTCAATGCAAGGGGCCAAACAGGGAAGGCAGATGAACTCAGGGCATGGTTATGAACCTGAGACTGGGATATAATAGCAATTACAGAAACATGGCTCAGGGATGGGCAGGACTGGCAGCTTAATGTTCCAGGATACAAATGCTACAGGAAGGATAGAAAGGGAGGCAAGAGAGGAGGGGGAGTGGAATTTTTGATAAGGGATAGCATTACAGCAGTGCTGAGGGAGGATATTCCCGGAAATACATCCAGGGAAGTTATTTGGGTAGAACTGAGAAATAAGAAAGGGATGATAACCTTATTGGGATTGTATTATAGACCCCTAATAGTCAGAGGGAAATTGAGAAACAAACTTGTAAAGAGATGTCAATATCTGTAAGAATAATTGGTGGTTCTGGTAGGGGATTTCAACTTTCCAAACATAGACTGAGATTGCCATAGTGTTAAGGGTTTAGATGGAGAGGAATTTGTTAAGTGTGCACAAGACAATTTTCTGATTCAGTATGTGGATGCACCTACTAGAGAAGGTGCAAAACTTGACCTATTCTTGGGGAATAAGGCAGGCCAGGTGACTGAGGTGTCAGTTGGGGAGCACTTTGGGGTCAGCGACCATAATTCTATTAGATTTAAAATAATGATGTAGAAGGAAGACCAGATCTAAATGTTGAAGTTCTAAATTGGAGAAATACCAATTTTGATGGTATTAAGCAAGAACTTTCAAAAGCTGATTGCGGGCAGATGTTCGCAGGTAAAGGGACGGTTGGAAGATGGGAAACCTTCAGAAATGAGATAACGAGAATCCAGAGAAAGTATATTCCTGTTAGGGTGAAAGGAAAGGCTAGTAAGTATAGGGAATGCTGGATGACTAAAGAAATTGAGGGTTTGGTTAAGAAAAAGAAGGAAGCATATGTCAGGAATAGACAGGACAGATCGAGCGAATCCTTAGAAGAGTATAAAGGAAGTAGGAAGAGGAAATCAGGAGGCCAAAAAGGGAACATGAAATAGCTTTGGCAAATAGAATTAAGGAGGATCCAAAGAGTTTTTACAAATACATTAAGGACAAAAGGGTAACTAGGGAGAGAATAGGACCCCTCAAAGATCAGCAAGGCGGCCTTTGTGTGGAGCTGCAGGAGATGGCGTAGATACACTAAACAAGTATTTTGCATCAGTATTTACTGTGGAAAAGATATGGAAGATCCTCAGGCGACTGACTGTGTGGAGTTTGCACATTCTCCCCGTGTCTGCGTGGGTTTCCTCCGGGTGCTCCTGTTTCCTCCCACAGTCCAAAAATGCCCAGGTTAAGTGAATTGGACATGCTAAATTGCCCGTAGTGTTAGGTGAAGGGGTAAATATAGGGGAATTGGTCTGGGTGGGTTGCGCTTCGGCGGGGCGGTGTGGACTTGTTGGGCTGAAGGATCTGTTTCCAACTGTAAGTAATCTAAGTCTAAATCTATATAGAGTGTAGGGAAATAGATGGTGACATCTTGCAAAATGTCCAGATTACAGACGAAAAAGTACTGGATGTCTTGAAATGGGTAATTTCTGTGGGAAGCTAGAGAAGTGATTGCTGGGCCTCTTGCTGAGATATTTGTATCATTGATAGTCACAGGTGAGGTGCCGGAAGACTGGAGGTTGGCTAACGTGGTGATACTGTTTACGAAGGGCGGTAAAGACAAGCCTGGGAACTATAGACCGGTGAGCCTGACCTCGGTGGTGGGCAATTTGTTGGAGGGAATCCTGAGGGACAGGATGTACATGTATTTGGAAAGGCAAGGATTAGGGATAGTCAACATGGCTTTGTGTGTGGTAAGAAGTAACAAAGAGGATTGATGAGGGCAGGGCAGAGTGGTAGATGTGATCTATATGGAATTCAGTAAGGTGTTTGACAAGGTTCCCCATACAGACTGATTAGCAAGGTTAGATCCCATGGTATACAGGGAGAACTAGCCATTTGGATACAGAACTGGCTCAAAGGTAGAAGACAGAGGTTGGTGGTGGAGGGTTGTTTTTCAGACTGGAGGCCGATGACCACTGGAACGCCACAAGGATCGGTGCTGGGTCCTCCACTTTTTGTCATTTACATAAATGATTTGGACGCAAGCATAAAATGTACAGTTAGTAAGTTTGCAGATGACACCAAAATTGGAAGTGTAATCAACAGCAAAGAGGGTTACCTCAGATTACAACAGGATCTGGACCAGATGGGCCATTCAGCTGAGAAGTGGCAGATGGAGTTTAATTCAGATAAATGAGAGATGCTGCATTTTGGGAAAGCAAATCTTAGCAGGATTTATACACTTAATGATAAAGTCCTAGGGAGTGTTGCTGAACAAAGAGACCTTGGAGTGCAGGTTCATAGCTCCTTGAAAGTGGAGTCACAAGTAGATAGGATAGTGAAGAAGGCATTTGGTATGCTTTCCTTTATTGATCAGAGTATTGAGTACAGGAGTTGGGAGGTCATGTTGCTGCTGTACAGGACATTGGTTAGGCCACTGTTGGAATATTGCGTGCAATTCTGGTCTCCTTCCTATTGGAAAGATGTTGTGAAACTTGAAAGGGTTCAGAAAAGATTTACAAGGATGTTGCCAGGATTGAAGGATTTGAGCTATAGGGAGAGACGGAACAGGCTGGGGCTGTTTTCCCTGGAGGGTCGGACGCTGAGGGGTGACCTTATAGAGGTTTACAAAATTATGAGGGACATGGATAGGGTAAATAGGCAAAGTCTTTTCCCTGGGGTGGGGTGTCCAGAACTAGAGGGCACAGATTTAAGCTGAGGGGAAAGATATAAAAGAGACCTACGGGGCAACTTTTTCACACAGAGTGTGGTACGTGTATGGAATGAGCTGCAGAGGAAGTGATGGAGGCTGGTACAATGGGTATATGAATAGGAAGGATTTGTTGGGATATGAGCTGGGTGCTGGCAGGTGGGACTAGATTGAGTTGGGATATCTGTTCGGCATGGACAAAGGGTCTGTTTCCATGCTATACATCTCTATGATTCTATGACAATGGGCCAAGGTGTGGCAAATGAAGGTTAATTTGGATAAATGTGAAGTATGGCATTTTGATAATATAAACATGGTCAGGATTTATACACTTATTGGTAGAGTCTTGGATACTGTTGTAGAACAGAGACACTTAGGGGTTCAGATTCATAATTCATTGAAATTGGCATCACAAGTCAACAGTGTGTTTAAAAAGGCATTTCGCAAACTTGCCTTCATTGCTCAAACCACTGAGTTAAGAAGTTGGGACATCATGTTGAGGTTGAACAGAACATTGGTGAGGCCTCTTCTAGACTTTTGTGTGCAATTCTGATGGCTCTGTTAAAGGAAGGATATTAGTAAAGTGGAGAGGGTTCTTAAAACGTTTTTGTTTTATATTCATATTTGTGGGATGTGGATGTCGCTGGCTGGTCAGCATTTATTGCTTTACCCATTTAACACAATGTTGTTAGGAATGGAGGGTTTGAGTTATAAAAAAATAGACTTGAAAAGCTGGGACTTATCTCTGTGAAGTGTAGGAGGTTAAAGGGTGGTCTTATTGAGGTCTATAAAGTCATGAGTGGCATGGGTAAGATTAATGACAAGTCTTTTTCCCTAGCTTGGACACTTTCAAAACTAGGGGGCATATTTTTCAGGTGAATGGAGAAAGATTTAAAACAGACATGAGGAGCAACATTTTTACACAGTGAGTGGTTCATATGTGGAAGAAACTGCCAGAGAAAATGGCTGAGGCAGACACAGTTACAAAATTTAAAAGACATTTGGATAAGTTCAAGAATAAGCAAGATTTGGAGGGATATGGGCCAGAACACAGGCAAAAGTGGGACTAGTTTAGTTTGAGATTATGGTCAGTGTGGACTGGTTGGACCAAAGGATCTGTTTCCATGCCGTATGACTCAATGACTTTGCGAGTACTAGCAATGGCCTGGGATTGTGGGACATGGTCACAATCTCAGTGTAATATGCACAACTCATGATGGACGCAAGAGAACAAGGAGAAAGTGAGGACTGCAGATGCTGGAGATCAAAGTCGAAGAATGTGGTGCTGGAAAAGCACAGCCAGTCAAGCAGCATCCGAGGAGGAGAGTTGGCGTTTCGGGCATAAGCCCTTCATCAGGACTGGACAAAAGAGAACAAATAAGATATATTTGCTTTTACAGACATCACAGTGAAGATGAATGAAGAATATGTGTCTTCTTTTGTAGTTGCAAGCACAAGATATCTATTTGGCTTCTGACTTCATTTCTCCTTCAGGAGTGATAGCACTTATCCAATGCTTGTTGGAAGCATATTGTTTAACACTTGCACACTAAGATGTATTTTTTAAAAGTGCTGATAACCTTCCTCCTCTCAGATCTCACAAACAGTTTACTTCTCAGCAGGCAATCTTAAATTAACTGAAATTATTCCAGGGCAAGTGGCTACTTAAAGTTAACTAACATCATGTAGAACTCTAAATTCTCCAAATGGATCACCGCTGATTCAATTTATGACATGAATGTTAATATTTGGTCAATGCAATGAGTTTAGGAGTCGGGATCTCATGGTGCGGCTTTCCAGGACATCAGTTAGGTCACTTTTGGAATACCGCATGCAATGTTGGTCTCCCTGCCCCAGGAAAGATGTTGTTAAAGGTAAAGGGTTCAGAAAAAGGTTTATAAGGATTGGAGAGCTTGAGTGAAAGGGAGAGGATGAATAGACTGGGGATATTTTCCATGGAGCATGGAAGACTGAGGGATGACATTGTAGAAGTCTATAAAATCATGAGAGGTGTGTACAGGGTGTATGGCCAATATCTTTTTTCCAGGGTTAGGGGAGTTCAAAACTAAGCGCTCTGATTTAAGGTGAGAGGGGGAAGATTTTAAAGGGACATCAGGGGAACTTTTTCACATGGAGGGTAGTTTTTGTATGGAATGAGCTGCCAGAGAAAGTGGAGGAGGCTGGTATAATTACCACATTGAAAAGGCATCTGGATGGGTACATGAACAGGCAGGGTTTAGAGGGATAGGGGCCAAATGCTAGTAAATGGGACTGGATTAATTTTGGATACCTGATTGGTACAGATGAGTTGGACCGAAGGGTCTGTTTCCGTGCTGGACATCTCTATGACTCCATGACTATTCATGTTAGCATTTAGCGCAAGAGCATTTGCAAAAATACAAAGGATAATGTGCCACTGGCAATTAACTCATACAATTCAACTGACATAAAAAGAGTAAACCAGGGTCCTGATGGAAGTTCCAATCTGAAATGCCGGGTGTCCCACTCCTCTGCTGCGAGTTGACCTGCTGTGCTTTGTCCACCTCCACACTTCATTGATTCCCAAGAAATCTATCCTATGTTTCCAAGTAGCAATGAAAGAGGACATTAGGCTCTCTTACAAGTACACTATGGCTCAGCGAGTTGATGCAGTGAATAACTGAACAACATCCAACAGAAAGATACCAGATTTGACCTTCAGTCCATGGAAAATGATTATAGGATTAAGAGTCAGGGCAATTTAATGACTTTGGGAAAATAAAAGGCTGGAAGAAAAAAATAAATCAATCAAGGTTCGTAGTACTGGTTATCCTCACTGATCCTTGTTTGTTGTGGAACTTGGACAAAGAGAGTTTTCATCTCTCCACCCCTTAAGTCTCTGACTTGTGCAGCGTCATTGACACTTGTTTCTCTCTGATTCAAACAGCAACTGCAGGACCAAGGAGCATTTTTTTCCCCCCATTCTGCCCTATCCTTTGCTGAACTGACTGAACTAGAA
The DNA here is from genome assembly GCF_020745735.1 of Hemiscyllium ocellatum. NCBI lineage: Eukaryota > Metazoa > Chordata > Chondrichthyes > Orectolobiformes > Hemiscylliidae > Hemiscyllium > Hemiscyllium ocellatum. Next base: position 32,967,387 of record NC_083421.1, on the reverse strand, counting down.
AAACTCAGCACATTGTAATGACTGGAATTCTATGTTTGTTTGTTTCACTGGACTGCACATTACCCAAATTAATGTTGCAGGAAATCATTTCAGGTTCAGCAAGCCCAAGGTCATTTCCTTCTGTACTGAAGGAACAGCAGAGCAATACTTTGTTTTTCAAGTGGTCATTTAACAGTCATTAGGGCCGTGGACATTTGTGGGAAGGACTCCTGGGGAATCTGTAACTGGTTGAAAAGAGTCTGCAACTTTCAGATTTTACGTTGTGAATAAAATTTTGTCATTCCGAATGTAGGAAACACACAACTAGCACTAAGGCAAAATTATAACAAGGATAAAGGGAAGGAAAATGTACATTCACATAAACACAGTAAGGGCAAAAAGTATAGATTGCAAGACAAGAGTTTTGGTGTCTAACAGGCTTGGAAAATTTCACTCTTCAAATGAGCCATGGACATGTCAATTTGTAGTTTTGTGCCAATGAGGAGTTAAAGAAATTTAGCTGATACAAATACGATCAATCTGTTTGACTTCCATATCCATCCTTCTGAACTTCCTTTCCCTGTTATGCTTTTCTTTCACTTTTTCCTTTGAGACCTGTTGGTGTTTTTCAAAAGGCATTGTGAAAATCACTGTAGAATTAACCTCCTCAGCTAATATTAACGCAACAATGCTGAATTGCAAACAATTTAAAATTTGTTCAAACCAGCTTCGAGCAAGCTAGTACAGCACTGGTTTCTGAACAAATATTAATCTTAAAATTCTCTGTATTTGCCATAAAATGTTGAAAAACCTACACACATATTTGTTTGTAGCTTTCCTCAAATCATGTGCCAAGCATGTGATAGAAGTTGACAGGGTATGTCTGAAATTAGCTCATGTTGAATTGCTACACCGTAAAGATGTTTTAGAGTCAGCATATATTTGCTCCTCACTCTGACAGAAACTGAAACTTGGACAAATAATTGTTCTTTTACATTGGGCGTGTGGCTGAAATGAAAAATTGCTGCACTCTTGTAACTGCTAAATTAATTTGAACTCAGAAATTTAACCACCACTCTCACTTCTGATTGCAACTCTGTGAGGTTGCTGTTCCACGTTGAATATCTCATTACCTTTGCTTCTTCGCCTGCCTCGGTGTTCCGAGTAAAAGGTGAGGTGCGTTTCATCATCTGCTTCAGTACCAGAATCTTCTTCTGCTCTTAGAATTCCACTGACTCCTATAAATAAATAAAAGCGCAGTTAGTTGACTTGCAATGAACAAACCACTTCCTTTTGTTAAGTCCTTGAAGCATGCAAAAAGCCAAGACCCATAAGCATAGATCATGTCCAAGTTTGAAGCAGATGAGAAAGTTGAGGCAAATTACAAAGTGGCATTTAGGTTGCTGTAACTTAGGATTTTAAAATTGCAGAGATTGCAAGAGAACAGGAATGGCTGATGCAGCTGGATTGCTCGGCAGTTCTATCAGCTTACTACCATTGCAAGCTTCAGTCTAGAAATTTATTTTGAACAGTGAGAGGACTTATCAAAATAAAGTTCAACAACAAGTAATGGCCCACACTATTAAATCTTAAAAATACTTCTTTTGCACTCATTAAGGTGAGGAACATCACTTTCCATTGAACACCACCCAACATCAGTATCAAACATTCTCAGGACTGGTAGCATACAGTTATACAGAGACAATCTCTCCAATTTTAACAAAACACGTGCCTCAAATCCAATTTCAAAAAATGCAACAGGTTTATTTGAAATCACAAACTTTTGGAGAGCGCAGGCGAAGCTTGTGGACGATAACCTGGTATCATGTAACTTCTAACTTTGTCCAACCCAGTCCAACACCATTACCTCCACATCATGATTATATTAAAATTGTGTCAAATGAGGGAATCTTTTGTTCTAGAGCTTCATGCTCACTGATGGATAGAAAATGACCAACCACACTTAACTGCAGCAGCCTTGATTTGGAAGGCACACAGATGTCAGGAGCAGGAATTCCCAGAACCTGCAATGCTCAAATCTCCATTCCCAGTGACTCTATGAAGTGATTTCTCCTGGGTATTGAGAATGATAGTTGGTAATAATGAAAACATGTTTCTCCTAATTGACCCTCCAAAAAGGAGAAAAATTGATATCCATAAGAGAAACAGGAGACAGAAAATTGTGGATTTCTGTCTGAAATTTAGTCTCAAACACAACTTGGAAGGGACTTGAAAATGTAGCTCCTGATTGTTTTTTTCGAAGAGCTATAACTCCAGACTACAAGAGTCATATTTTTATCACTTGAAACAAACTCAGAGATTTAAAAAAGTCATTGACAGAAGGTGAGGGATAATTTGTAAGTGTTTTTACATGCACTCTCTGAATCTCAGAATTATTTTATGAGCCAAGTTTGTGCATCAAAGTGCTTGTCTTCAGTTGTCTGCAATCTACAGCAAGTATTGTCAACACAAGACATCAAGAGGACATTGACGTCTCCATAGTTTGTGCGGGTTTGTCAGGCCCGGATCCCAGTCTGATTTGCTGTACTGTAATTGTGCAAAGCTCCAACTGAGCAGTGCTGTGGAGTCACAAAGAGTTTCTCTCACTCAGATGCAAAGTGCTCCTCCTGTCTCATTATCTTGTCAAACTTGCCTACAATAGAAGCCGAGTTCCTAAGTATCTTGTTGAACGCACTGCAGGAGGATTGGAGTTTTCTATCAGCTGAAGCAGAAAACAATGAGAGCAGCAGTTTACTTTTTATTCTTTGCTAGCTAAACCATGGGTCCTGTTTTTGTTCTTAGTCAAGAGTGAGTACAAACACAGTTACACAGACGTAGAGTACAGGTAAATAATTGTTATTTTATTGTGTCTTGGTACATATTTCTCAAAAAGGAGATCATTCACTTTTGAATCCAGCTTATGATGTAACCATACCTTATCCTTGATTTAAAGGAACATTCCCACAGTGTTGGCTCAGTGGTTAGCACTGCTGTCTCACAGCGCCAGGGACCCGGTTTCGATCCCAGTCTTGGGCGACTGTCTGTGTGGAGTTTGCACATTCTCCCCTTGTCTGCATGGGTTTCCTCCAGGTGCTCCAGTTACCTCCCGCATTCCAAAGGTGTGCAGGTTAGGTGAACCGGTCACGCTAAGTTGCCCATAGTGTTCAGGAATGTCATCAGTGATAAATGTAGAGTAATGGGGAATGGGTTTGGTTGGGGTACTCTTCAAAGGGTTGGTGTGGACCTGTTGAGCCAAAGGGCCTGTTTCCACACTGTACAGATTCTATGATTGAACATTTACAGACTGGAAGTGACCAGCAAACAAGTTCTGCCACGGAAAACTTCAGAAGAAAGCTGAAGTTCAGTAAGAGTGTATGCTTCAAGAAGATGAAAGGAATTGCATTAAAATAAATTTATGTTGACTGACAAATGATTGTACTCTGCCTCCCTCAGGTCACACACCTGCTACATTGAGAAGGGTGGAGTAGACAGACTGCTCCTACATTTCTGACATTCTTGACTTGCTGCAAGAAGACATGCACAATCATATGGGAGAATTTTCTTCCTAGCGTTCCAAGATTTTGATGAATAGATGTTGACTAATTTAGAATTTAGAATCCATACAGTGTGGGAACAGGCTACTTGGCCCAAAAATTCCACACCGACCCTCTGAAGAGTAACCCACCCAGACCCATTCCTCTACCCTATTACTCAGCATTTCCCCTGACTAATGCACCTAACCTACACAACCCTGGATCCCACAGCATGGCCAATTCACCTAACCTATGGGATTCAGGAGGAAACTGGAGCATCCACAGGAAACCCACACAGACAAAGCGAGAATGCGCAAACTCCACATAGTTACCCAAGGCTGGGATTGAACCCAGGTGCCTGGTGCAGTGTGGCAGCAGCGCTAACCTCTGAGCAACTGTGCCACCCAGACCTTCAACCTCTCGGCATTGCCTCAGAACACAAGAACTGAGTCAAAAACATAAGCTAACTGGAGAGCTGTAGATGGCCCACCTTTAAGACCAGAAAAGATCTCAGTATATGCACTTGAAAACTACTACAAATAATTCCACAGATTCATGCTCTCACAAGATATGAATATTATTTCCCACTTCTCTTTAAGACAGACTGAAATGCCTACATCAAAAATCTTTCACAATCACATTAAAAAGTGAGCATTTTTCCAACATGTTCCAGGTCATTGAATCATTGGTACCCACATGGGTATAAAAGCACAACCCTCTCCCCCCTCCATAGTTTCAGACACATGAGCTTTATTTGACACATGAGGTGGCAAATACTCTAAGACTACCTGATGGAAGGGAAGGAAAGTTGCTGAGCAACTGAAAGTGAGGATCCATTACTGAAGAAATACTTTGGCAGAAATCCCTCAACATTGTGGAAAGGGAACAAGAACATTGATGATGCGGGGGTGCCGGTGTTGGACTGGGGTGGACACAGTTAAAAATCACACACCAGGTTATTGTCCTACAGGTTTATTTGGAAGCACTAGCTTTCGGAGCACTGCTCCTTCGTCAGGTAGCATGTATTTTCAAATAAACCTGTTGGACTATAATCTGGTGTTGTGTGATTTTTAAGAATATTGATGTCACCTCAGAAAGAAGTTGGAGTAGCAATGCAGCAAGGGGCACAAGAGGGATGAGACGTTATTTTCATACTTTCAGTGGCATTATTCCAATTTCAAACACATATTAAGAAATGACATTCCAAAGGGGGGAGGCTCAATAAAACAGCACATGAGCTTAACTCGACTTTGACAAAATCGTTCAATCAGCCACAAAGAGCACTGAAGAACGTTTTTGGCGTAAAGTAAGTAAGCTTTTGTAAAAATGTAATTGTAGTGCTGTCACTTCAGAATTTAAGTTCATGTGTGCGACACAATAAGAATTAATTCCAAATTTAGATTGACAAGAGCTTGTGTAATCCTGTCATTTCACCTTTTTTTGTTGCCTGTGGGACAAGTGGAAAATCATGAATTGATTTGATATACACAACTTATTTGAGAGCCCAAACATATTTACCGAGTTTTTTATTTGTTAAAAAAAGTCGCATGTTTGACAATCAGATTTCAGTATTTACGTTTAATATTAACAATTTATGTTAATTATTTGTTGTTTTTATTCATGCAGCTTCCATTGATAGCCATTTTATTATGCGGGGCACTTAGCAAGGGAGTTAATAAGTGATGGCTGTGCAATCGTGAATTTAAAAATGTCAAGTTTGACTTATCTTCGCCTCAAGCTCCAAACGGAGATGGAGAAGCAGTCTGTTTTTATTGGCTTAAAATAAGCATTTCTCGCAGTCCAAACATGCCCTCTGGATGCATCAATACAAGAATGATTAATTGCTAGGTATTAGGATTATACAGCCTTTCTTGCCATAGGTGAAACTCTGGAAACAAAAGCACTCTCAGCTCCCTGACTTGTTTTATGATCTCAGGTTTGTTCAGACAGGTACTGCTACAACAAAGCAATATTGTGCTGCCACTCCGTAACCCACTTCCCCAGAGATTTAACGTAAAACTCTCCCTGCAGTGTTTAAAGTAACCATCTCATGGGTTCAATGAGGGTCATGACAGTAGCCACTGTATAATGCATACAGAGACAGAGAACGAATGAAATCGTTCCAGGGCAATTCACCAGCTTGAACTGCTCCCTCAAGACAGCTGAATACAAATAGTCTAACAGAGTGCTGCTCCAGAAGATTTAATAGAGAAGATAGAATCTGTTCTGGTATGTTCATCAGTATTGATTGGACAGAACATCTTAACGCTTGTTATTGTATGCAATGTGTTAGATACTTAGCTGGTGTCAACATTTCTTTCATCTCCTGATATATGCTCATTCCTATACAAAACAACAAAGTGCTGTGAAACCACAGGGAGCTATGGGCTACCAGCCCCCTTAACAAAGGGGCCAGTTGGAGGAATAGTGGTGCAAACAAAATACTTTCCCTGTTAGAAATGTGAAGCAAGAAACAAAAGAAATGCTGGAAATACTCAGACAATCAGACCTTTCAACCAGGACAACACTGAAATGTTCACTTTGCTTGTCTCCGACAGATGCTGTGTTTCAGTTGCTGAGGGTTTCCTGTCCATCTCATTTATGTTTTAGATTCAGAGATGGCATCCTCTCACTCTCTGTAAGGGCAGAAGGAAGCCCTGAGGGTACTTATTGCACACCTGCATAGATCACTGCTCCCTAGCATGCCAATCACAGTCAGCGAAACTTTAGAGAAATCTTCCCACTCTGTTTAATTCTCTATGGACAAGAAACGTTAAACAACAGTAACAAATAGATTTTTAAAGTTCTTATGTACCCTGAAGGCTTACACTTTTTTCCCCACAATTCATAAAAGAATTATCCTGGATGATAAGGGGGAGGTGATAGCCTAATGGTATTACTTGTTAATCCAGAGACCCAGGTAAAATCCTGCTACAGCAGATGGTAGAATTAAGAGTCTAATGTTGACCATGAATTAATTATCTATTGTCAGGAAAAACTTACCTGGTTCACTACTGTCCTTTAGGGAAGGAAAGTGCCATCCTCACCTGGTCTGGCTGACATGTGACTCCAGACCCACAGCAATGTGCTTCACTCTTAAGTGCCTTCTGGTCAATTAGGGATGGACAATAAGTATTGGCCCAGCCAGCAATGCCCTCATCCCATGAGCGAGTTTTAATAAAACATGACTTCAATTACATAACACAATGTTACATCAGAGCTGCATTGATTGACCCAACCTACATGCAATATTATATCTACATACAGTCCAACGCTTGGACAAGAATATTGTAATCTTAGACAGGGCACTCTGCTCCAAATGTGAAACAGGCAATTGAACTTCCTGGAGGCTTTGACAGAAGAGATGATGAGAATCTATTTCTCATGTTTAGGAAGTCTAATAATCAGTCACAGCTCAGGATAGAGTCAGCCACTCACAACTCAGATGAGGAGTTAGATTCTCACTCAAAAGACTCTATATTGTTTAATTTTCTATCTCAGAAAGTTGACGTAAATGAAATTGATGGATATTTTGGACCCTAAGAGAATACAGTGGAAAGTGACCGTGAAATTGAGGTTTAACCTCAATCTTATTGAATAGCTAAACAGGTTCATCAATGAAGGCTATGACTCATTGTACTTCTGTTTGATTATATTTTTAGACCACTTACAAGAAACCATCCAAATTTGACGCCAGAAGGATGGCAACCAGCAATGTTTGCAATTGTTTGGACACTTTTCAGACAGTCCCATTGTCCACAGGTGGTGTTGCATAATTTTCTATTTTCAGAAAAAGTGTAACATATACATCAGGAAAACTGATGGTGGTGGCAGCACCGCTCCTGGACTGTAACCCCATAGTGTCCAGGGCTGTGCAGGCTAGATGGATTAACCTTGGAAAATGCAGGGTTATATGAATAAATGAGGAGGGTGGGTCAGGGTAGGATGCTCTTTGCAGGGTTGGTATGGACTAGGTGGGCCAAATGGCTTCCTTTCAGACAGTGAGGATTCTATGATTCTATGATAAAGCACAACAAGCTTAACTGACACTCATTCCTGTAAATGTGAGGATGCAGTGATCAATCACTGTCTATAAAAGTGTTGCTGCTTGAGCAATGAGATGATGTTGACCTTCACTGGGAATTGGGGGAAAGCTCAGACAAGCTTCGAGGGTGGGTGGGCGTGGGTGGGGGAGGGGGGGGGGGGGGGGAGGTGTTGAGGCTACAGATGGAGAAGCTGTGTAAATTTTGGGTTCTGAAATAGCGACACATTTCTGAAGGAGGTATGAAGCCATGTCAGCTGTGCCACCTATATAACCTGAACAGGTTTTGATTCCCCACTACATGCATGGTGAGGGGCAACACTGGCATGCAGCATTTAAATATGGTGCCAGGAATTCCAGTAAGCTCTGGCAGTGGAGAATGCTTCTGACTCTGGTGAAAGGGAATGTATAATGAATGGGGCATGGCAGGGTCATGGGTGATGAGGCGAGTTTCAAAAAGTTGCATGTGAAATCCTGCTAGGCCTCACAAAGAGAACCCTCAGTGAACCTCGATCAAAGTGACATTTAGCCAAATTCTGTTAAAATTCAACTCATTATTTTCCAGTATGGCAACATCTAGGATAAGGGTTTGACTTTAGTTAAGATACCATTGAGAATTGTTCTTCTCTGCTTCGTCTATGGAATTCAAATCCCAGAAAATAACAGAGACTGAGTCATTGAACATATTTGCGGATGTTTTTTGATAGATTTTTAAGTGACAAAGAGGTCAAGGGATTGGGGAGCAGATGGGAAGGTGGAGTTAGTCCACAGAAAGATCAGCCATGATTTTACTAAATAGTGGACCGGGGAGGAGGAGCAAATGTCACATCCCTGCTTGTAATTCTTGCATTTCAGTCAAAGTAACCATTCCTGTGATTCCTGTAAAGGCTGTTACTCAGTGGAGAGTGCAGCATGTAAAGATGTGGCATAAGATAATCAGTTGTAGATATTTCCTAATCAAGCTTTTTTGTTTATTATTCACTCACCAGATATGTGTGTCTCTGGCTATGCCAGCATTTATTACCTATCCCTTGATTATCAATCACATTGCTGTGGGTCTGGAGTCACATGTAGGTCAGACAGATAAGGATGGCAGTTTCCTTCTCCAGAGGACATTAGTGAACCAGATGGGTTTTCTTGACAATCAACAATGGCTTCACAGTTATCATTAAACTCCTAATTCGAGATATTCATTGAATTCAAATTCTACGATTGCCATGGTAGGATTCAAACCTGGTTCACTTGAATAGCATCAGGGTCTCTGGATTAATAGTGTAGTGATAATACCACAAGGCTATCACCTCCCCATATTCACACACTTCCGAAACTGGTACGATTTGCACACAGGCCTCCTAGCTGAGAGTCAGTGACATGACCATTGCACCTCAATGTTTGATCAGTTGCATTAATTAAGGGTATATTTTCTGTTGATTAAAGTATTAGTTGGCAAATACATAAGGTCAGTCAATGTTAATTTTATTTGTTTCTTACAGCAAGTCTTAAAACTTACAAGCTTCTGGTGTGGTTCCATCCAGCTGGTCACTGGGAATATTAATTTACTTTTAAAAGCCCTCAGTTTCCAAGTGGCTCTGAAGATCCACATACCAGTTTGTTGCACCTTCTTTCATTTTTTATGTAGTTGAATTTCTCAACTCTGCTTTCCATCCATGTTTCAAGACTTCTCATGCTAACCCTAGACTTCCATGTTCTGTCGATAATTTAGAAATTATTGCTGAGAATCTATACAAAAAAAATCCTGGTTCTGAAAATAATGCGTACAAATCCTGAACAGCTGTCATAACCCCTCAACAAACACAAAGCTGACAATACAAATGAATACTAAAGCCTCTCAAACAGCCTTGAGTATATGACAATGAACTGCTTCATAAGGCTCAGTAACTAATGTTTCATCATGTGGCCGTCACATTATATTGTAAAATTGATACTTTTATCCCCTCCTGCAAAGTAACCCGGAGATTTAAGAACAAGTGAACTATGCTGGGAGAGCAGTGAGCTTGAGCTTCTTATGTCTGAAGCTGCAGTATTAACAGATATGTTACTGCAAGGTCAAACTCAAATACACATAATGACATTGCTGCAGTCATGGATGTGAAGATTTAGAAAGAGTAATCTGAGCACTAAACCAACGGAAGCTTGAATTTATACAGCACTCTTACTATGGTAAAATGTCACAAGACATGTTGTAGAAATATTATGAAACAATTTTTGATATTGGGAGGGTAGTTGAGGTGGGAAACCTTGAAACTTTTAAAAAGTACTTGGATGAACACTTGAAATATCATAATGTTTGGGCCAAGTGCTGGAAAGTGGGATCAATGCAGATTTCGCATAGCCTTTGTTAATAGAGATTTGATGGGCTGAAGGGCCTCTTTTTAACCCTCTGATTCTATGACTTACAAAAACAAAATCCATGAGTAACCAAAATGATGTTTTCTTTAGTTCTTGGAATGTGTGTGTCACTGGCACAGCCAGTATTTACTGCTGATCCTTAAGTATCCTTAAGACAACCACCTGATGAAGGAGCAGCACTCCGAAAGCTAGTGCTTCCAAATAAACTTGTTGGATGAATACTTGGTATTGTGTGATGTTTAACTTTGTCCTTAAGAAGGAAGTGTTGAACTGGTTTCGTGAGCTGTTGCCTTTCATGTGGTGTTGATGGACCTACAGTCCTGTGAGGGTGAGAGTTCTGTGAGTTTGGCCAACTGTGATATTGATAATATTGAAGCAGCTGTGGTTATGTTTTCAGGACAGGAGGCTGTGAGAATTGGAAAGAAACTTGCAGATGGTGGTACTCGAAAGCGTCTGCTGCCCCTATCCTTCTAGGTTGCTGAGGTCGAGGGTTTAGAAGGTAGCACTGATGGATCCTTGGCAAGGTGCGATTATCCATCTTGTAGATGATACACACCACGCTGCCACACCTTGGGATTTGTGTGGCGTGATTGTTAACTTATTAGTCCAAGCCTGTCTAGATCCTGCTGCACATGGGCATGGACTGCTTCACCATCTGAAGAATAGATCTGATAAAGTGTCATCAACCTGGGGTATTGTCATTGTTTCCCTTTCCAGTGACATTTGCAAATCCATCAAATACTTTCAGCATTTTCTGTTTTTGTTTTCAAATTCTCAGCAATTGCAGTACTTTGCTTTTGCATTTGTGGAAGCAAATAGATTTGGTGATTGAAAGGATATGGGGTTGGAAGATTAGCTTGGGGTCAAGTATGATGCCAAGCTGGCAATGTGTCTGGTTTAACCTCAGACAGTGGCCAGGAGTGGAATGGAGCCTGTTAGATACAAAGTGGTTGAATTTCCACTGGGGATTTTCATGTGCTTTTCCTGCTGTGCTGTTTCCAGAAACATCAATGGAGTAGTGGGAGATTTGGATAACATTCTGGGTAAATTTTAGCCTAAGTGCACTCTCTATGAATCAGATTTTTGTTTTTTTTATATAAGTGATGATTGTAAAGTTTGCTATGAGCTATTCTTTCAATATTTTTCTGTTTTGCATGGACTCTCGATAGCTATAAATTACAATAGAGCAACTATACTGGTGCCAAGCCTCTTCAGTATTATTGGAGCTGCACTCATCGAGATAAATGGAGAGTGTTCCAACACACTCCTGACTTGTGCCTTCTTGTGATGAACAGGCTCGGGGGAGACAGGAGGTGAGTTCCTCATTGCAGATTTCCCAGCACAGTATATGTATAGCTGGTCCAAATCAGTTTTTGGTCAATGGTAAAATCCAGGATGCTGGTAGTGGGGGATTTAGCAAACAATAATACAAAAGGGGATACTCTCTCTTGTTGGAGATGATCATTGCCTGGTCTGTGCGTGGTCTGAATGTTACTTGCCCATGAGCAGCCCAAGCTTGAATGTTGGTCAAGTCTTGCTGTGTATGGACATGGTGTGTAAATTATCACAGTACTTCAGTTGTATATACTGACTTCTGCCACCAAACACTGTTGCATTGATAAGGTTGGTGAAATCGATGTTATAAACATAAGGCTGACTTTTAAACTCAACAATGATGTCCTTTTAAAATAAACTACAAAAAATAGGTTCATGTGCCAGCTTTTGGATATCTTATAATAATGTTTTTCAGTTATGATGTATTGATTCCCAACAAATACAAGATACACAAGAGAATAATGGTTCATAATCCCTGATTAGTCACCCCATGTGCAATCAAACACAACATTGCAAACTTACGTCTGATATCTTTTTAACTTACATGTTGTTCCAGATGTGCAAATGTGTTTACATGGGATTTACAGAAAAAAGGTACATTAATACAATATACCTCTGATATTTTTTGCAAGCAAATTTAAAATTTTTGAAAGTTTCAGAATCATTTAAATTTTCTCCACTACTCCAAACATTTTAACAGTAAGATAATGAACTGAGCCCACATTCAATTGGCATGCCTTTCAATGTCCACCATGTGGCACTATTGCCCTGAAATACTCATCCCAATTTAGCCTTGAGGTTCTTGCACTTTGCCCTCTTTTAGCTCAATCGGGGAATTTTGTTCAAGAAAACTCTGAAGGCTCGAGCTTCAAGGAATGCACACTACCTAAACCCATTTCTACTTCTTTGAAGTTCTCGAGTTTCACAACTCTCTAAGTACACTGCTGTCCTTCAATCTGCATGCATATCCCATCCCTGAGCCTCATAATCAATAATCAGGTTGTATCTTCCCTGAATATCCCTCCATCTCCAACTCTTCTTCTCCTTCATTAATCCCCTTCCAAATATCTTTCTTTTTGCTCAGGGTTATAGTCATCTCTCTTTTACAAACTTCTGAATTTTTACCTAACTATATTTCTGTGGGACTTTTCTTCAGTTTTCAAGTTTCTATGTAATGCATTCTGCCTGATTCGTGACTTGCTCTTAAGTGATTACACTGTTACAGAAAGAATTACTATGACATTACAAACAAGTTGAACTTATGATAGCAGAGATAGAAGATAAATGTATTTCAGAATTTCCTTTCTTTGACAATATAATATTGTCTGCAGTCAGTCCTGGTCACCATACTGTAAGAAGAATGCGATTACACTAGGAATGGTGAAAAAGAGATTCGCCAGGATGTTGCCAGGGTTGGAGTGCTTTAGCTATGAGAGCGAGACTAGGTAGATTGGCATTCTTTTCGTTACAGCAGAGAAAGCTGGAATGGGGCTTGCGATGGGTGCTGAGGGGCAGTGGTGACCTGATTGAAGTGCACAAACTTCTGAGGGCCATAGACAAGACAATGTATGCTATAATTCATCTCTTTTTGGGCCTTTTTTGGAATAATATTGCCCATTTACTAAAAATGCTGAGGAGTTTTGTGCTGAGAGATACTATTAAGAATGAGTTGTGCTGAGGCTTTTTTTTAAGAATAGTATTCCTACAGTGTGGAAACTGGCCCTTTGGCCCAACCAGTCCACACTGACCATCTGAAGAATAACCCACCAAGACCCATCTCCCTCTGACTAATGCATCTAACACTATGGGTAATTTAACATGGCCAATTCATCTGACCTGCACATCTTTGGACTGTGGGAGGAAACCCAAGCATCCAGAGGAAACCCACACAGGCACAGAGAATGTGAAAACATTACACAGACAGACACCCAGGGCTGGGATTGAACCCAGGTGCCTGGTGCAGTGAGGCAGCAGTGCTAACCTCTGAGCCACTGTGCCACCCCCTCCTTCCTTTGAAATCTTCCAAATGTCTTATCTGCTCAGACTTTGGTGTCTTCAAAGTCAACCTTAGCTGTCAGGGTAGTACCAAAACATGCAGCCCTAATTCTAGCGCATCCAATTCTATCTTTTAGACCAACACTGCAGTTATTTTGCTGAAGAATTATTGCATAGTTTATAATTTAGCTTGTAATTATTAACTATTACTGACAGCATTGATAAATTTTCTCACTTCAAGCCACAGAGAATTCATTATTAGATGCACTGTCCCATGAAAATTGCTCATGAGAATTCTAATCAGTTTGTAGCTAAAATTCCCAATTAAATCTTGCCATTACTCTCTGCAGTCAGGTGAACTGTGTAGTGTTTCCATGAAAGCATGAAGTATCTTGGAAATCAGGAAAATAAAGTTGTATTATAACGTCTCACTTACATCCCATGAACATATGCAAAAAAAAGTGACAAAATACCACGAGTTCTATTAATGCTCACATGCCAATTAGAGAGTGTAACCACATCCACATGACTCCAAACACCAGAAATTCTAACTCCAAGGATTTGGAGATGCCGGTGTTGGACTGGGGTGTACAAAGTTAAAAATCACACAACACCAGGATATAGTCCAACAGGTTGAAGTGGAAGCACACTAGCTTTCAGAGCGACGCTCCTTCATCAGGTAATAGTGGAGGGCTCGATCGTAACACAGAATTTACAGCAAAAAATTTACAGTGGGATGTAACTGAAATTATACATTGAAAAATTAATTGTCTGTTAAGCCTTTCATCTGTTAGAATACAGTGATAGTTTCACTTTGTTCATGTGCAAATCACAAAACCTTTTTTTTTAAAGTTGCATTCTCGGGTTAGCTGTTCGCTCCGAAAGCTAGTGTGCTTCCGATTAAACCTGTTGGACTATAACCTGGTGTTGTATGATTTTTAACTTTCTAACTCCAAGGAGGCAGCTAAAGAATAGCAAAATAATATGCAGCCAAATTTCAGACAGGCTTTGGGAGATTCCTCCACATCTTTTTAAAGCAAACTGTCTAACTTTAGTGGACTCCCCTTACCCTTGAAAGATTATTAAGCATGGATCAGTTAAATAATTTGCACCTCTGTGCTTACAGTCCTATGTTCTTGAAAAAACAGCCTACTTAATCCTCACTTAGATTCCCCCTAAAAATTAAACTGTTAATATTTAATGCTTACTGTCCTGATTCCACTGCTTTCAGAAAAAAAACTAAACATGGTTCTGTTTTTGCTGTCACAGAATAGACCATTCCACATGTTTAGACTCACAGAGTTAAAGAGTCATTTATGACCCAGAAGGGGGCCATACATCCCACTGAGTCTATTTGAATCATGCTGAGCAATTCCCTTTGTCCCATTTTCCTGTTTGCTCCCATAGCCCTGCAGCTTTGCTTCATTCAGGTGCCCATCCATTTTCCTTTCTAAATCATTGATTGTTTTCATATCTTCCCTCCTCACGGGCAGTCAGACTGCCGTAATCTGAATGAAGAAGTCATATTTTAATTGAGTATTTATGTTCTGTTATCTAGTTTTGAACACATTTACCCTGCTGGCTCTGAGCATCATCAAGGTTTTAGTTTATGTATTCAAATTAAAAGTTCTTAAATATCAACATAAGGTTCTGTTTCATTTACCTTTTATCCAATGCATGCATTTTTAGTTCTTGAAGCTTTTTCAGTGTTCAGTTAGTCAATGCCATCTATAAACCTAATTGCTTCTATCCGCCAGCATCATACATAGCATTAAAAGTGAGGACAGACTAATGCTTTGCATAGTTAATTACCTCTTATTTGTTTTGTACATCAATGACAACTTACCTCCTTTTTTCAACCATCTGTGTGTTATACTAATGGTTGTAAATGTTTTACATCTAACGACAGTACATATGAATAATAAAACCTGCCTTTTCTCAAACAACCTTTTTCTCATCAGAATAAACTAATCCTTCAACAATTCTGAAAAACACAAGTTTTAGAAATGACCAAGGTTAAGAACTGTTATCATAAGTAACTTAATCTCTCCTCAATTAGATTAGATTCCCTACGGTGTGGAATTAGGCCCTTCGGCCCAACAAGTCCACACCGACCCTCCAAAGAGCAACCACCCAGACCCATTCTCCTACCTTCACCCTGACTAATGCACTTAACAATATGGGCAATTTAGCATGGCCAATTAAACTAAACCGCACATCTTTGGACTGTGGGAGGAAACCGGAGCACCCGGAGGAAACCCATGCAGACACGGGGAGAATGTGCAAACTTTCAATTGAGAGATAAGAATAAATTCACCAGCAGCTGCTGAATTGCTAATTGAATAATTCAATCAAGATACAGTGAAGTGGAGAAACACATCCAAGGGCAAGAGTCATGAGACTCCTTTCATCACTTTTGGTATTTATCTGAGTATTCACAATTTCAATCGGTCAATATTTAGAATTAGACACTTGGCCTTAAAACAGCCGGTTCGCAGGTTACTGCACTTTTATTTAATCCTTCTGAAGGTCAATTACAAAGTTCAAAATCTGAGCAGCTAATTGATCTGATCCATTATTGTCTCTTAAAATATTTACTTCATTATTTTATCCTGCAACAAGGGTTGAAAATCTCTTCAAGTGAGCATCATTTGATAACAGTTGCGAGTTCTATCTATTTTGTGCACAATATGCATCAAGCCCACCTTCAATTAATTGGCAAGCCCACTGCCTTTCTCCATTATGTTAACCTGTTTTAATAGTCACTAACTAAGTCGACAATGGCTATCATTCCCCATTGTTGCGGTTCAAAAATATTTTAAATATTTAGCTCCTGACTTCATTAGCTCTAAGTATGGACTAAAGAGTTGAAATTAAGAGAGGCTGTGACAGCCTTTGACATCAAGACAATGTTTCACTGGGTGAGCCATTAAGGCCTTCAGATGAAGGATCTTCTTCCCATAGAGGGAGTGTAGTAAAAGTTTACCGGACTGAATAAAAGGAACAGGAGTAGGCCATTCAGTCCCTCAAGCCTGTTCCACCATTGAATTAGATCATGGCTGATCTGTGGCATAACTCCAGACACTTGCATTTGGCTCTTACCTCTCAATACCTTTACTTAAGAAAAAAATATTGATCTCAGATTTAAACTTTTCCAACATCTACTGCTGTTTGTGAAGTGGAGTTTCAAGCATCTACCACCTTTTTTCAATAGAAGTGCTTTCTAACATCTCTCCTCAATGGTCCAGCCCTATTTTTCAGACTATGGTCCTCGTTTCAGAAATCCTAACCAGTGGGAATAGTTTATTTTTATCATCCCTGTCATTTCCTGTTAGTATCTTTAACACTTCCATCAGATTACCCCTTAACTTTGTCATTCCTGTGATTGCAGATGTATGATGAGAGTCAAATCGGTTAAGTTTATATTCACTGGGAGTTTGTAAGAATGAGGGATTTCACAGAAACCTATAAAATTCTAACATGACTTGATAAATGGCCTGCCTAAACAGTGTGATGATGAGACAATGCAAGTTTTCACATGTGGAAAGGAACTGAGTGTTGGTCAAGGATGTGTCCAAAGAGGTTTAAGAGTCATTACTCTGCAGTATAGAGAGAGATTGTGGAGGAATTACGCAACAGCACATGGGATTGTCCCGATGAAAGCATAACCAGGAAGTTATTTCTGGTAACTGAATGGAGGTAGAGGAATTGAAGAATTGCTGAAAAATTGTGGAGGAGACTCAGGAGAAAGTTCTGCAGATGAACTTAAACTACAGGGCTCGTGCCTCTAGGGTGACAGCCGCTAAATAACTGGCCAATGTGCATGTCAGCATGTAACCCATCTAGATTGGCAGAAAACTCCATGAATAATCACTGCTATTTTGAATATGAACACCGTGCATTATGAAAACGGACGTGAAGAGAGAGGGAGAGTGTTTGACAGGGTAGAGAGAGAGCAAGAGATAGTGAGAGTGTTAGTGAGACAGTTAGAGAGAGAAAAAGATTTTAAAAAAGAGGAGGAGCGAACCCTGAGATGAGGAGTGGACCGTACGTGCACGATGACTCTGTCCCCAAATGGTATCCACACACAAGGACAACAGAGGGGGAAAGGCAGCCTGCTTCCCAGCCTTACTTTCACATCAATTCTGTAGAAGTCAGTTTGGAATGTGTCACCAGAGGCAAGGATCTAGTTAAACCTATTTTTTTTCTCTTGGCTCAGACTTCCTCCCTTTTCCTGGTGACTGATCCTAATCTCTTCAGCACTCTGCTTGAGCAAAGAGGCAAGGAAGGTTTTACCATCTTGACATATTTTATTGCATTTTTAAAATGAATTACAAATTTAAACAAACTTATTGCTTTGACCTTGATTTTCTTTGCTTGGTAAGTTGTCTATATTTTCTTTGTTGCTCGACTTCTTTAAGAAATTCATGATTAATATGTACTAAATCAGACTTCGCGCAGCCACTTATGGATTTCTTGGAGAATGGGAACAAGAGACTTGAAAGAAATATGAATACTTTTTGGAGGGCTGGCAAAATGGGCTATTGTTTGCTTCATAGAAACAGAAAATATTGGGCCACAAGACCATAAGGAGCGGAATGAGGCCATTCAGTCCATCGAATTTAATTCACCATTTGATCATGGCTGATTTGTTTCTCAACCTCATTCTTCTACATTCTGCCTTTGATCTACTCACTTAAGAAGAGCTTATCTGTCTCTTTCTTAAATACATTCAATTACTTGGCCTCCGCAGTCATCTGTGACAATGAGTTCCACAGATGCACCACCCTCTGGCTGAAGAAATTCCTGCTTATTTCAGTTCTAAATGGTTCATCCCTTCACTTTGAGGTTGTATCCTCAGGCCCTAGTCTCTCTACTAATGGAAATATCTTCTCCATGTCCCTTCTATTCAGAACTCTCAGAACTCTGAAAGTTTCAATGAGGTCCCCCTCATCTTTCTAAACTCCATTGATTAAAGGCTCGCAATCCTTACCCACTCCTCATATGATAAAACCTTCATCCCTGGGATCATTCTTGTAAACGTCCTGAGGACTTCCTCCAAGACCAGCAGATCCTTCCTTCAATACAGGTCCAAATCTGCTCACCATACTCAAATTGCCATCTCTCCCACTTGTGGAAATATCTCTCCAATTCTCTTCTATCCAGATATCTTGGTATTCTGTAAAATTCAATAAGATTCCCCCTTCATCCTGCTAGACTCCATGAAGTACAGACCCAGAGTCCTCAATTACTTCTTATACAACCAGCTCTTCATCTCTGGACTTCCTCTAAGGCCAGTCCAATCTTGCTTAGATATGGGGTCCAAAGCTATTCACAATATTTCAAATGCAATCTGATCAGAATCTTTTACAGCAGTACATCTCTGCTATTGTATTCTAATCCTCTTTAAATGAATGCTAACATTGCATTTGCCTTCCTAACTGCTAATTGACCCTGCATGTTAACAGAATCATGAACTAGGACTCCCAAGGTCTTTTGTCTTTCAGATTTCAAAGCCTTTCCACAGTAGTATTCTATGCCTCTATTTTTCCTACTGAAGAGCATAACCTCATACTTTCCCACAAAATGTTAAATGTCCAGAGCCTAGCAGCCTTTGTGCAGAGAGAATCAGAATGAATACAGATTGCCGTCCTGAAACATTGACTTTGTTTCTGTCCTGTAATAGTAGGTGCAGTGGACCAGGGTTCCAGGGTAAGTGGAGAGCTGGCCTTCTGCCTCCACTCTACCATTGTGACTCTGTCCTTCGACAATATTTTGATGTCAGTGCAAATCTGACACACCAGCTGGAAAAGTCCAGACAGCATTTGGAGAATGATTTTAATGGGGCCTCAAATGAGTCTAAGAGGCTACCTGTCACTTGCACATTGGTAGCTGCCACTCTCTCTGATGCTCCAAAAACTGAAATGGCTTAAAGGTGTAAATCACACAGGAGACTGGCTCACTGTCAAATTAATCGAAATTATGGGCCTATCTGGCTCTGGTTACAGAATGAAGTGGCTTCTTAAATATTAAACATTATATGTAGATTTCGTGCAATTTCAGTGTTGACTTTATTAATAATAAACTCTCTATTTAACAGTGGTAGGACAAAATATTTAGTGAGTAGAAATCACGGCATGCTATATCATGTTATACTCCACAATTGGTATTGTACAAAGAAGTTTGCAGGAATGTTTAATGAAGCTCATAAAAGAAAGGGAGGAAAAAATCCATATCATGAAATGAATAGGGGAAAAGATCACTAGCGTGATTTAATGCAATGGCTTCTTTATTAGGGCTCACAAAAACCTGAAAATTAAGGATTCTCACCTTAACCTCCAACTTCTTGCTTTGTTGCTCCATGTGAAAGTAATGCAGAAATCATCATATAATTTCCTATGTAATAGATAAAGCAAATCAAAACAAGTGAACCAAAAACAGAAGTTGCTGGAAAAGCTCAGTTCTGAGGAAGGGTCACTGGATCCGAAACATTAGCTTTGATTTCTCTGCACAGATACTGCCAGACCTGCTGAGCTTTTCTACTGCAGCTACAATTCTTTTGGTTTTTAAATTAAGTGAACCCTTTGTTTCATTTAAGATTGAATGGGTTTAACTTGTCAGGATTGAATCTGGAAAACTGTACAAGTGTACCGCTTGCAGTTACTTACAGCACAAAGCTGTTCACAAGTGTACTGATGAAATATAAATTATTCCAGCACTGCCTCATTCCCACAGACTGTCAGTTGCATTCTGGTAACTGGAGCATACAACAGGAAAGGGAGTACATTTAGGAGTCTCCAGTTGTCTCTGGTTAAATACAAAGCTGCATAACTAAGTTTTGAGACATTGACAAATAATAAAGACATTTAAGAATGTAAGATCAAAGATCCAAACAGAATCCAAGCATCAGAATTGTTTCATTCAAAGTAGCAACAGGCAAATGTTTCCTGTCAGGCCCTCAAACATTTTGACTTGCCTCAGGCAAACTGTATGATCATAATCTAAATACTGGGAGAATGAGTATACTGATGTACCAAGTACCCGTGACTGAAGAAAACTGAAGAAGAGTTATCAGATAATATCACACTTTCATTTGTTTGCAAAATTAAAAAGGAGATGATGTTACAATTTGAAAGTGCAATCATGATATAGCTGGCTTTGAGCAAAATGGTCCTGATCATTAGACAGCACTAATATTCAAAAACAGTGAGTGTGCAACATGTAATTGTTTATCCAAATGATAATGATTCCAAATTGGTGGAAGATTCATACCCAGGTGGTCCCTTTAAGGTAGCCCAGAAAGAGGGAACTTGCCATCTTGTGTGTCCTGCACATTCCTTGAGACCTTGGCATGGTCTAAAATGGTGGTGCTGAAAAAGCACAGCAGGTCAGGCAGGATCCGAGGTGCAGGAGAATCAACATTTCAGTCATACGCCCTTCATCAGGAATGCCAATTGCAGCAAGTCCAGTCTCCAAAATTTCATTAGAAATGATGGAAATTTCAGAATCATTCATGTTATTTTGTCAAGAAAATCAGGTTTGTAAACCTCACTTTACATTGGAAATCTTTGTGTTTCATTACATGCTGACTAAAGACACTCATGGAATGATAGGACAAAAATTTGCAACTTTAAAAGTTGACCTGAATGACATCTGTCCAGTGGCAACAGGACAGTAACAGGGGTATACAGGTTAATCACCACAGTCTTCCCCATCCTTGCTCCCAGTATGGCCACCACCATTTTCATTTGGGGCTTTGGCAGCAAAGCTGACATCATTTAGATGGATTATGATTTGTGACATGAAATTTACAGTGGTAGAAAATTCCTGATGCAGCTTTGATCTTCTTGTGTGCAAACTGCCCTTTCACTGCACTTGCTCATTCCTGGCAGCAGGATCTAAGCAATAGTCAGCAAAGTAACCACTATAAACTACTCTGAGAGGAAAACTAAAATTGAAAGCTATAGACAATGCTGTCAAGTCAGGAAGGGCTGCTGGCCCAGCTATCTCTTTCACCATTGCCTTTTCTCCACCTCCCAGGAAAATGTTTCTAGACCAAGCTTTGCAATGCATTCCCACCTCCTCAATCAGCACAGCATGTTGGAGCATCTGAAACAGTGAGGCAGCTCACCACAGTTATTTAAAGTAGTCCAGCATCTTCACAGGAAATTGGGTGTGAGTTGTAAGTCACCTCTCCTGCTGCCTGCCTGAAGCTGGCCCAGAGCTAAAATCTAATTTCATGTTTCTCCAAGTAAATAAATTATCATGGCTCCATTGCACGGCACAGTGCACTGTGAGCAAGCAGAGCTACTTTTCTGAAAGAAAATATTAGGGGCAAGAAACAACAAAAGAATCAATCTGGGTTACTCGTGCACACAACATCCAGTGTCCAAACTGATAACAGACTGATGAATAACAATGGCTGGACAGTGCTATGTAGAAAAAGATGAAGGCAGCAGGGGAGAAAGAACTGAAAACATTGTGAAAATCTGTTTTGTAATGGCCAGCATTACGGACAGTTACAAAGCTCATGCTGCAGAGAAATGCGTGCTCGATGGATCAGTGAAATTGACAATCGCTGAAGTAAGTGCCTTTTAGCAAAAACTACTTGTATTTACTGAAAATGGTTCATTTTCCTCAAGGAGTAAATTTTTGCCATAAAGGAAAATGGAAGATATCAATCATGCCCTATCAACCTGTTCTGCGCCAGTTCTCTGCAAGTTGGGCACAAGCACATTGTTCATAGACCTGCTATGTTGGCTTCAGACAATCACAGACAAATGCTTGGAAAAATGCAGGTTTAACATGGACACAGCACAATCTTATTTAGATGAAGATGAAAAACAGATTATTCAGTACAAAAAAAGGGTCGTTTACACTTCAGTATCTCTGATTTTTTATTGCAGAGTACAAGCTTAACTTAAGAGTTTTAAATAAATCGCCAAATAAGACATGGTTCAAATGATAAAATTGTTTTAAGTTCAACTTTCCAAAGAAAAGTGCACAATTTCATCGATGTTTAGAGGCAGAGAATATGTTAAGCAAGGAGTTGACACTGAACCGATAAAATACTTTATGTTAAGCTTCAGTTGATTGTATTATGAGAAATATATAAAAGATGGAGCATAATTCACCAGATTATTCATGGAGTTTAGAAGAATGATTCTTATTGAAACATATAAGATTCTGATACTGGTAGTGTAGAGAATATGTTTTCACTTAGTAAGTGTTTCAAATTAGAAGACAGTATTCTGCTGTTCTGTTTCACTTCTTAAAAATTGAAATGCAAAGACATTTATTCCTAGAATTTTCTACCCCACAGAATTATGGTAGCTTGATAATGGAGGCGTTGTCTTTGGTACTGTCGTTAAGACTCAGCTAATGGCGGCACGGTGGTACAGTGGTTAGCACTGCTGCCTCACAGCGCCAGGGACCTGGGTTCAATTCCCACCTCAGGCGACTGACTGTGTGGAGTTTGCACGTTCTCCCCGTGTCTGCGTGGGTTTCCTCCGGGTGCTCCGGTTTCCTCCCACAGTCCAAAGATGTGCGGGTCAGGTGAATTGGCCATGCTAAATTGCCCGTAGTGTTAGGTAAGGGGTAAATGTAGGGGTATGGGTGGGTTGCGCTTCGGTGGGTCGGTGTGGACTTGTTGGGCCGAAGGGCCTGTTTCCACACTGTAAGTAATCTAATCTAATGTACAAATACCTGGGTTTGAATCCTGCCATGGCAGATGGTGGAATTTAAATTCAACACAAATCTAGAAGTAAGAGTTTAATAGAATATAGAACATAGAACAATACAGCACAGAAAAGGCCCTTCAGCCCACGATGTTGTGCCAAACATTTATCCTGGATTAAGCACCTATCCATGTACCTATCCAATTTTCGCTTAAAGGTCACCAATGATTCTGACTCTGCCACTCCCACACGCAGCGCATTCCATGCCCCCACCACTCTCTGGGTAAAGAACCTACCCCTGACATCCCCCCTATACCTTCCACCGTTCACCTTAAATTTATGTCCCCTTAAATTTATATCCCATTGCTGAAAAACTAGATAATGTTGATCATGAATCCATTGTCAACTGTTGGAAAAGACAACCTAGCTCACTAATATCCTTCAGGAAAGGAAACTGCCATCCCTAGCTGGTCGAGCCCACATGTGATCCACAGCAATGTGGTTAACTCTTAAATGCCCTCTGGGTAATTAGAGATCGGCAATAAATGCTGACCTAGCTCGTGATGCCCTTATCAATGAAATCAAATTCGCTGAAAATATTTAAATGAGATGAAATGATGATTGCCAGTGATAGGTTATGATTGGTCAAGATGAAGAGCATAAATTTAAAATGACTGCAAGCAGAAAGAGTAATCTTTGGGAAAAAAATATTTTTACAACAACAACATTAAAAATATACAATTCAGAACCAAAAACTGTTTTGGGAGTCGAGACTGCAAACACACTTCAAAGGCAAATGGCTCATTTAATGTTATTGGTCTTCCAAAAATACAGGGAGTAAGCAGCAAGGTTGCAATTAGATTTGGAAGCTCATTTAGGGCAAGATGCAAGTATAGACCCGCTGTACAGAATGGCCTCGTTCTGAGCTGTAACATTCTCTGATTCCGTAAGATGCCTTTTCTTGAGGAAATGAGCATGTATGTTTGCATACCAGCAACAAGAAATAGGTGGCATTTGAATAGCAGCGTCATTTACAGTTTCAGGTGAAATGAACTGCCAATGTCAATGCATTGTTGAAAAACTAGCTCAAAAGTGTATTTCTTGACCCTGGTTTAGTTATCGTTCACTCAACATGACCTTAAAAGTACAAATGCTGGGAGAGCAAGCTACAATTATAAGCACACCTCTACATTCAAAGTGGGAAGGTCAGGTTGATGGTGCCTGAGATAGTAAATACCTCTTTTTATCTGCACTTCCATAGACACCGTGGAAAACAGTCCTGAGTCAAAGACTTAATTTATTATCCATTTAGTACGCTGAAGAGGCTGTTAGTCTCCACTCTCAGAATTTCTAGTGATCTGCACAAAAGCAATTTACAGCTTTGTAAGTGGGGCCACAGCTGCAATCACGGTGGAATATTATTTCATCGGACACAGTGTTCATGACAAAGCAAAATAAAACTTCAAGGACGGAGCTCTTAAGCAGAAACAAACAATGGTTTTAAATCTCAGAGAAAATCAAAGGGAATTTAAATCTTGCAGCAATATATTTCTTGCGCTTTTCAAGACGACACCACAATGGTCACATGCAGAATAAAAATAGATTTGAAATTAGAAGACCAACAATGGGAGTGGGAGAAACACTGCAGAGAGTCGAATCTTTTCATATTTTAGCAAAATTCCAAGTTTGTCCAGTTCCATGGGCATTTCACCCATAAGGCTGAGTGAAATTGCTACCTGGGTCGGTACTGGGTCCTGAGTGAGTAGAGTAAAAAGTGAGGTCTGCAGATGCTGGAGATCAGAGCTGAAAATGTGTTGCTGGTTAAAGCACAGCAGGTTAGGCAGCATCCAAGGAACAGGAAATTCGATGTTTCGGGCCAGAGCCCTTCATCAGGAATGAGGAGAGGGTGCCAGGCAGACTAAGATAAAAGGTAGGGAGGAGGGACTTGGGGGACGGGCGATGGAGATGTGATTGGTGGAAGGAGGTCAAGTTGAGGGTGATAGGCCGGAGTGGGGTGGGGCGGAGAGGTCAGGAAGAGGATTGCAGGTTAGGAGGGCGATGCTGAGTTCAAGGGAATCGACTGAGACAAGGTGGGGGGAGGGGAAATGAGGAAACTGGAGAAATCCAAGTTCATCCCTTGTGGCTGGAGGGTTCCCAGGCGGAAGATGAGGCGCTCTTCCTCCAACCGTCGTGTTGTTATGTTCTGGCGATGGAGGAGTCCAAGGACCTGCATGTCTTTGGTGGAGTGGGAGAGAGAGTTAAAGTGTTGAGCCACGGGGTGGTTGGGTTGGTTGGTTCGGGCGTCCCAGAGGTGTTCCCTGAAGCGTTCTGCAAGTAGGCGGCCTGTCTCCCCAATATAGAGGAGGCCACATCGGGTGCAGCGGATGCAATAGATGATGTGAGTGGAGGTGCAGGTGAATTTGTGGCGGATATGGAAGGATCCCTTGGGGCCTTGGAGAGAAGTAAGGGAGGAGGTGTGGGCGCAAGTTTTGCATTTCCTACAGTTGCAGGGGAAGGTTCCGGGAGTGGAGGTTGGGTTGGTGGGGGATGTGGACCTGACGAGGGAGTCACGAAGGGAGTGGTCTTTGCGGAACGCTCATAGGGGAGGAGAGGGAAATACATCCCTGGTGGTGGGGTCCAACCTCTCACCCTCAGAACGTGCAGCCCTCCACTCCCTCCGCTCCAACTTCAACCTCACCATCAAACTGGCAGACAAGGGAGGCGCGGTAGTAGTTTGGCGCACCGACCTTTATACCGCTGAGGCCAAATGCCAGCTCGCGGACGCCTCCTCCTATTGCCCCCTTGACCATGACCCCACCTCCCACCACCAAACCATCATCTCCCAGACCATCCATAACCTCATCACCTCAGGGGATCTCCCATCCACCGCCTCCAACGTCATAGTCCCACAACCCCGCACCGCCCGTTTCTACCTCCTGCCCAAAATCCACAAACCTGACTGCCCCGGCCGACCCATTGTGTCAGCCTGCTCCTGCCCCACCGAACTCATCTCCGCGTACCTCAACACGGTTCTGTCCCCTTTAGTCCAAGAACTCTCCACCTACGTTCGGGACACCACCCACGCCCTCCATCTCCTCCATGATTTTCGCTTCCCCGGTCCCCAACGCCTTATCTTCACGATGGACATCCAGTCCCTGTACACCTCCATCCCCCATCACGAAGGACTCAAAGCCCTCCGCTTCTTCCTTTCCCGCCGCACCAACCAGTACCCTTCCACTGACACCCTCCTGCGACTGACTGAACTGGTCCTCACCCTGAATAACTTCTCTTTCCAATCCTCCCACTTCCTCCAAACTAAAGGAGTTGCCATGGGCACCCGCATGGGCCCCAGCTATGCCTGTCTCTTTGTAGGATATGTGGAACAGTCCATCTTTCGTAACTACACTGCACCACCCCCCACCTTTTCCTCCGCTACATCGATGACTGTATTGGTGCTGCCTCGTGCTCCCACGAGGAGGTTGAACAGTTCATCAACTTTACCAACACCTTCCATCCTGACCTCAAATTCACCTGGACTGTCTCGGACTCCTCCCTCCCCTTCCTAGACCTTTCCATTTCTATCTCGGGCGACCGACTCAACACAGACATCTACAATAAACCGACTGACTCCCACAGCTACCTGGACTACACCTCCTCCCACCCTGCCCCCTAAAAAAACTCTATCCCATAATCCCAATTCCTTCGTCTCCGCCGCATCTGCTCCCAGGAGGACCAGTTCCAATACCGTACAGCCCAGATGGCCTCCTTCTTCAAGGACCGCAGATCCCCCCCTGACGTGATCGACGATGCCCTCCACCGCATCTCCTCCACTTCCCGCTCCTCCGCCCTTGAGCCCTGCCCCTCCAACCGCCACCAAGACAGAACCCCACTGATTCTCACCTACCACCCCACCAACCTCCGTATACAGCGCATCATCCGCCGTCATTTCCGCCAACTCCAAACTGACCCCACCACCAGGGATATATTTCCCTCTCCTCCCCTATGAGCGTTCCGCAAAGACCACTCCCTTCGTGACTCCCTCGTCAGGTCCATATCCCCCACCAACCCAACCTCCACTCCCGGAACCTTCCCCTGCAACTGTAGGAAATGCAAAACTTGCGCCCACACCTCCTCCCTTACTTCTCTCCAAGGCCCCAAGGGATCCTTCCATATCCGCAACAAATTCACCTGCACCTCCACTCACATCATCTATTGCATCCGCTGCACCCGATGTGGCCTCCTCTATATTGGAGAGACAGGCCGCCTACTTGCAGGATGCTTCAGGGAACACCTCTGGGACGCCCGAACCAACCAACCCAACCACCCCGTGGCTCAACACTTTAACTCTCCCTCCCACTCCACCGAAGACATGCAGGTCCTTGGACTCCTCCATCGCCAGAACATAACAACACGACGGTTGGAGGAAGAGCGCCTCATCTTCTGCCTGGGAACCCTCCAGCAACAAGGGATGATGAACTCGGATTTCTCCAGTTTCCTCATTTCCCCTCCCCCCACCTTGTCTCAGTCGATTCCCTTGAACTCAGCATCGCCCTCCTAACCTGCAATCCTCTTCCTGACCTCTCCGCCCCCACCCCACTCCGGCCTATCACTCTCACCTTGACCTCCTTCCACCAATCGCATCTCCATCGCCCCTCCCCCAAGTCCCTCCTCCCTACCTTTTATCTTAGCCTGCCTGGCACCCTCTCCTCATTCCTGATGAAGGGCTCTGGCCCGAAACGTCGAATTTCCTGTTCCTTGGATGCTGCCTAACCTGCTGTGCTTTAACCAGCAACACATTTTCAGCCCTGAGTGAGTAGAGATGTCCAGCAGTGTAGAAAGAAGAACAATCATCTATACCACTAGGGTAAATGTCACCATCTTCTCTGATCTACTTGGAATTCTATGACTGTTTTCATTTGATCTGCATGGCTGACCACAGCCCAAACATCACACTGTCAGGACATGGATCCCTGGAATTGAATAGCACCAAGTTCCTGACTGACCATGTCCATACCCTGCAGTAGGTATGACTTTGATATAACAGTGCATCATCACAGTGACATGCCAGCCACTAATCCAAGTGATAGATTGCCTAGTGCTCCTCACAAGTCGCCTGCCTCTTCCACTGATTAAAAAGCAATGCAACTGATAGAGGCTTGTAACTATGGTAAGAAAACAATGCAGCCCACACAGAGGTTGGCAGCCTTTAAGTCAGTACACTGAGGCTGCAGCTAAAGTGAGTGAGTGCTAAAGTGTGTGAGCAGAAAAGAAGCAAGCTAAAAGCCATAAGATGCTTCAATGTCTCAGGATCCTGTGCAGATTCCTGAGATACCAATCTGCCCATGCACTCAAAGCCGATTCACCTAAAGAACCAGCCTGTTTCCATACTGTAAGTAATCAAATCTAATCTAAAAAATCCCTGGCCATCAACTGAAGGGTTGGTGAGGTGTCTGAGAGCAGCCATAATGATGTGTGGAGACCGGTGATTTGTCAATGTCGATTTGTTTGGGTCAAGGAATAGGAAGCATGCAGGGATGTTGTTCAGAGGAAGCATCAGCACAATGACCAGGGTAAGCATTTATGGAACTACAACCACCAGGGACCTGCTCTGATTCACAAATTTGCAGGGTTTGGTTTTTCAGCGGTGGAAAGGAGAACTTGAAATGATGTATAAATAAATTGAGTTGGGATTTTGTTAAAATGAAAATATTTAGAAATAAGGTAGTCTCCACTGAATGATGAAATCTGGAAACTGCAGTTTAAGTCACAAGGGGAAATTCAAGAGCATTTTCTTGATGTTAAGAATCAGGTTTATTTTTCAATCTTACTGTATTTGTACATCTTTCTCACCATTATTCACATCACTTCACAGATGGGAAAATTCTGTCCGTACAATACATTTAAAAAGATAGTGTATATTTATATGCAAGAAAGGATTCTTGTATGTTTGGTTGGTCTAGCTAGGACGGATTACCGAGTCATCAATAGGTTCAAATGATAACTCCATTACATATTACATAAATTTACAGAAGAATGACTAACTTTGTAGAAGCCATGATGCTCCTCTCTGTTATAAGATCCGATATCATAGTGGGAGGTTTCCTCACACTGTCCCAGAGATTAAACCTTTCAAATCTTTATACAGCAAAGATTTTCCTCTTTGTTGCTTATGGAGACTTTTCAATTGTCAGATGCAACAAAGAAGATAAAAGAGAATAAACACACTACACCAAGCCTCCACCACAGAGGCCTGGGAATTCCTAGGACTATCTAAATGGGTCTTTTGGAGTGCATCCAGTGTAGATCTAGGCCCCAATTCTAATTTTACTGCAGATGGTATTCCCAAACACACATCTCACTGATGGCCCTTTTGATACCCAAGCCTTAGGCTCCTAACAAAAATGTCAGCAGCACTGGGAGTTAGACTAACTACACAATCTGCAGTAATTTTATAACAGTCCAAAAATAGCAACTGAAAAACAGCTACTTATCAATGTTCCTCACGTTCTTTCCAGCTTCTCCCCTAGATACATATACACTTATTTACACATCATAATTTTCTAAATTTTACTAATTTTACTTAATTTACTTTACTTACCAGTTCAGACAGCCATTTTTTCTTTACACTCTTAGCCATTAGCACATTCAAAATGTTTGTATCAGATTCAATTAACCGACCTGTTTATTATTTTGCCCTTTCGGTGATGGAAACTCAATCTAGCTGTATGTTTTAATTTTTATTTAAACTTCTGGAAGACCAGGTTTGCAACATAGTAATTACCTCATTACATTTGCAGAATTTACTGCAAAACAACATGTCATTCAATACGACGAGTCGATGTTGATGTTTATGATCCATATCAGTCTTCTCAATTCTTCATTATCTAATCTTCTCAGCATATCTATTACTTTCTCCCTCATATACTTATACAGCAACTGCACTCGATATCTTAACCAATCAGCATGGTAGCAACTTCCACATCCCAGCAATTCTGCTCATAAAGAAAGCACTCCAGAAATTTTAATTGGATTTAAGAATGACTATCTTATGGTGATCTCTGGTTTACAACCTCCAAAACTAAAAACTTCTTCTGAAATGTCTAGAATTCCTTTGAAATTTAAAGAGCCTCTATTTGGTCAGGCCTTAGCCATTTCTCTTTGGTGACAAAAGTCTCAAATTAGTTCGGTATTCCAATTCAACAAGTTCAATTGTCACCAACCCAAAATGTTAACTCACATTTTCTCTCCACAGAGGACACCTGAGTTGTTGAACATTTTCAGCATTTGCTGTTTTTTTTTGTCAGATATCCAGTGTTCACTTTTTCTTTTTTTTTTGCTCAGATCAATAGATTGCTTTTTTGGTCTATAATATTACAGTAAAGCCACACAGAGTCAAATTGCAATAAGCCAAAATCCGCCTCTGATTCCTGCTTATTCATGTTCAAGATAGCCCTGACATAGTCCATCGCTGTGCTCCATGTCAAAAAACATGAAGATACAGTAAGCATGAGAAAAATGTAGCAAACAAAAACAGAAATTGTTGGAGAAACTCAGCAGGTCTGGCAACATCTGTGGAGACAAAACAGAGTTAATGTTTGGAGTCCAGTGACCCTTCTTCTGAAGTCTTCACTAGGCTTGAAATTTTACTCTTTTTTCTCTCCACAGATGCTGCCAGACCTGTTGAGTTTCTCCAGCAATTTCTGTTTATGTTTAAATCACCAACATCCACAGTTCTTTGCTGAAATTTTAGGTGAAAAATATATTTGTTTCTCAATTCACTCAGACCTTACATTTGCATGACCTTGCACAGTGAGAAGCATGTTGGGAACTAGCTGTGGAAAAGTTCAGTAATCTTTTTCTGCTTTGCAAGCAGTCTTCAGGTAAGTGTGACTCAGTCAGCCATGCCAACACAGTCAAATGTCTTTTTTCTTGTTTTTTCTGTTGCAGAGCAAAATCCTGGACCATAACTGCAGCCTTTGTGGCTTCACTTTGAAAACAGGTAGTCAAGTGAGCATGCATTCAGTAGAATCTTCAGCAGCACCAACATCCTCAGCCTTAATTCCATGGAAAGATTCTCAATATCACGTGAAAATTGGTCATGATTTTACATCGGGACATTGCCAAACTTCAACATAGTTAGTCAGCATGGTCACATGACAGGCTTGTGCAAGTTTATTTAAACCAGAGAGTTACCCGTCCAGAAATTTGATTCATCACAGACGTCCTTCTATCAGATTTCCTATGTCCTGGCCTGAGAGACTGACAACTTTGACTCAATTGAGTTTTGGATTATCAGATTTTTGCCTCTTCTTGATTTCACTATACTTACAACTTTCTATTTGTAGCTGGTCATCACCCTTCACTCAAAGTAGGCAGGAGGAAGATAGACAAGATATTCAAGAGTTAGTCCCTTAATGAATATTAACACCACAATCAGCTAATTGAAAGTGAAGACTGCAAATGCTGGAGATTAAAGTCCAGAGTGTGGTGTTGGAAAAGCACAGCAGGTCAGGCAGCATCCAAGGAGCAGGAGAATCGATGTTTCAGGCAAAAGCCCTACATCAGGGCTTTTACAAACAATATTTATTCTCCCTAGTGTTTCACACAACTATGCATTAAATCCAATCACATTTGGTCTTTAAAACAGAGGTTTTAAGGACAAATCGCTGAACCTACCATAGAGTCTGTGGCTCAGAGAGTTCTATGCTCTCATGATTGGAGGACATATTAGAGAGTATAATGGATAAGACCTTCAGAAAACCTGAGCTTTTCCACAACTAGTTCCCAACATGCTTCTCACTGTGCAAGGTCAAGCAAATGTAAGGTCTGAGTGAATTGAGAAACAAATATACTTTTCACCTAAAACTTAAGCAAAGTACTGTGGATGTTAGTGATCTAAACAAAAACAGAAATTGATGGAGAAACTCAATAGGTCTGGCAGCATTTGTATAGAGAAAAAAAAGAGTAAAATTTCAAGTTTAGTGAAGACTTCAGAAGAAGGGTCACTGGACTCCAAACATTAACTCTGTTTTGTCTCCACAGATATTGCCAGACCTGCTGAGTTTCTCCAACAGTTTCTGTTTTTGTTTGCTACTGCACTGTGCCAGTTTGATTTTCAGACCCCATGATGGAGCATTATTTTCCGTGCAGTATTTTTTTGTGGCTTAATCCCGGCAGTTGTTCTAAAATGTGTACTAAGAAAGTTTGTTTATATAATCTTATTTCCTTGTTTTAGACAAATCTTCTTCGTCAGTCTTCTGACTGATGACAGGTTCTTGGTAATTATTTGTCAAACCAGGGCAAAGTGCCTTGATCTTTTCCTACTGAAAAGAGCCAAATCAAGGCTTCCGTCCAATTCAGCTGGAACATGGACAAGGCACTCATTAATCTACAGGCTAACAACCTAGTCAACCATGCTAACTGAACTTCACCTTTAGACAAAGAAGAAAACAGAAATGGTGAAAAAATGCTAACAATATTTATTCTCTCTAATGTTTCATGCAACTATACATTAAATCCAATCACATTTGGTCTTTAAAACAGAGGTTTTAAGAACAAATCGCTGTGGCTCAGACAGTTCTGCGCTCTCACGATTGAAGGACATATTAGAGAGAATAATGGATAAGACCTTCAGCAAACTCTGCACTCTGGTAGTTTGATTTTCAGACTTCATGATGGAGCATTGAACAACAGGTAGTATCACAAGCATTTGCAACTAATGTGCTCCATCAACTAAAGAATTGGAGAATATTCTGGTAGTATGCATCTGACCAATAGACAATACACAATAGACAATAGGTGCAGGAGTAGGCCATTCTGCCCTTCGAGCCTGCACCACCATTCAATATGATCATGGCTGACCATCCTTAATCAGTATCCTGTTCCTGCCTTATCTCCATAACCCTTGATTCCACTATCCTTGAGAGCTCTATCCAACTCTTTCTTAAACAAATCCAGAGACTGGGCCTCCACTTCCCTCTGGGGCAGAGCATTCCACACAGCCACCACTCTCTGGGTGAAGAAGTTTCTCCTCATCTCTGTCCTAAATCCTCTACCCCATATTTTTAAACTGTGTCCTCTGGTTCGGCACTCACCATCAGCGGAAACATGTTTCCTGCCTCAAGAGTGTCCAATCCTTTAATAATCTTATATGTCTCAATCAGATCCCCTCTCAGTCTTCTAAACTCAAGGGTATACAAGCCCAGTCGCTCCAGTCTTTCAGTGTAAGGTAGTCCCGCCATTCCAGGAATTGACCTCGTGAACCTACGCTGCACTCCCTCAATAGCCAGAATGTCCTTCCTCAAATTTGGAGACCAGAACTGCACACAATACTCCAAGTGTGGTCTCACCAGGGCCCTGTACAGCTGCAGAAGAACCTCTTTGCTTCTATACACAATCTCTCTTTTATGAAGGCCAGCATTAAATTAGCCTTCTTCACTACCTGCTGTACCTGCATGCTTACCTTCATTGACCGATGTACAAGAACACCCAGATCTCTTTGTACTGCCCCTTTACCTAAATTGATTCCATTTAGGTAGTGATCTGCCTTCCTGTTCTTGCCACCAAAGTGCATAACCATACATTTATCCACATTAAACTGCATCTGCCATGCATCTGACCACTCACCTAACCTGTCCAGGTAATCACCTAACATTCTCCTCACATTTCACCCTGCCACCCAGCTAATGTTATTACTAATACCATCTTCTATATCATTAATATATATTGTAAAAAGCTGCGGTCCCAGCACTGATCCCTGCGGTACCCCACTGGTCACGGCCTGCCATTCCGAAATGGAGTCGTTTATCACTACTCTTTGTTTCCTGTCAGTCAAGCAACTTTCAATCCAAGTTAGTACTTTGCCCCCAGTACCATGCGCCCTAATTTTGCTCACTAACCTCCTATGTGGGACTTTATCAAAAGCTTTCTGAAAGTCCAGGTACTCTACATCTACTGTATCTCCCTCCAGAGTTACATCCTCAAAAAATTCCAGAAGATTAGTCAAGCATGATTTCCCCTTCATAAATCCATGCTGACTCTGACCTATCCTGTTACTGCTATCCAGATGTGTCGTAATTTCATCCTTTATAATATACTCTAGCATCTTTCCCACCACTGAAGTCAGACTAACTGGTCTATAATTTCCTGCTTTCTCTCTCCCATCTTTATAAAAAGTGCGTACTGCAAACTAATATGCACATTTTTCCACATTCTATCAGCAATCCTCCAGCATGCTGTGGTGAGAAAGGGTTGCTGTAGATGGGCCAGCAAATATAGTTAAATTGATGCATCTCCTACTCGACATGTGATGATCCAGATTTCACTGCAGAGCTCAGAGACATGACCATAAAATGTTCCACATGAGTTTCTCAGGTAATGAAGATACTTCAGAGGGGGTATCATGTCATCTCAATTCTATTGAAATATATGTACACTTCAATTCTTGTCCTTTATGAAGATATGCAATTATAGCCATGTTCGACTGTAGCATTTTTGATCCATTCCAAGATGCAATTTATGTCTTACTCGGTGATTCAGGTCATAGACACTGTCATAATAGTCTTGGCTTTCTTAGAGCAATAAATAATTGATCAAATTACAAGGGCATAGATCAAGCAGCACTGCTTCTTAATTTCATTCAGAACTTTTCATTGATGTGTGATATGCTATGTTGTATGATGCCAGCAATTTAATATCTTAACTTTCACTAGTTTTTGAACTCACTTCACCCGCATTGGTTAAGTAGCTAATTTACATGAAACAAATTATATTCAATTTATGATATTAACAAATAATTGCGCATTTCAAATTTTGGCACGAAGACAGTTGGGAGCTCAACAACCATCAACATGAAAGCTCTGAAACCATCTTGATGCCTGAAAATTCCAGTCTCCACAAGACAATCATTATTTTCCTCTCCGTGAATATCTTCTCTCTTATCCAGAAGATGCAAATTCCTCCTGGAGTACATCTCCATCCCTGCAGTCCAGAGGACTCAACATTGAGTTCTTCAATTTCAAATAACCTCCCTTCCCATCCCCGACTCCCTTCCCAGTCCCTCCCCCTTCCTTCCATTCTTCTCATCCACCTACCAGATTCATCCTTCCCATCATCAACGGGGTCATACCCTCACCTGTCCCCACCTCACCATCCTGTCACCCCCACCCCACCCCCTTTATCTGCAGATCCTCAAACACCCACCCCCAGAACCGAAATGATGCTGCCTGGCTTGCTGTGTTCTTCCAGCCTCCTGCATGTCTACCTCCATCAGTACTGGCTGGCACAGGATTACCCTTCATGTGTAAACTCAATCATCAACCAGTTGCACATATAATATGTCCAGGCCTTTAACTAATATCATGGAAGATTAATCAAATAGGTCCTATTTACGAAAGAAATACACATCAAATCCAACAATTTGCTTTTATCATTTAGGTTTTTGCTCATTCATTTATCCTGTACAAATCCCTTTAAAGCTTTTTTTTAACTTCTTCCAATAGAACCCCCAGTCTTGTATCATCAGCAGAAGTGGAAATATTACATGTGTTTCTCATACTCAAATCTCTGACATAGATTGTGAACAGGTAGACAAAACTAAAGCAGATCCTTGCAGAAAGACCTGTTATATTCCCAGATGAGACGACCTAATTTATGTAACAACCTGGTTAGGAACTAGTAACTTATTCTCTTTAATGTAGACAAAGTTAAAGACCCCAGGTACTATCAAAAATCTAGCCTCTGAATTTGCTCACTCTCTAAGTCAATTTGCCTGAAAGACTGCCAGCTTCCCAGTAGTTCAATCACTTTTCATAAGATTGCATTCCCAGGATTTCTGAGGCTGCTAATTAATGGCACAACTTCTGCCTTTCACTAAATATCAAGATTTATCCAGTTGGTACTGCTTCCAAATTTCTCTGAGCTCCACAACTCTGCATCCTTGATTCTCTTTTCCAACTGACCTACTTCCGAGACTGTGTTGCACAATTACAGACAGGCTAACGTTTGGTTCCAGCTCCTCAGCTGCTGCCAAAAACTGTTCACTTTCCAACTACTCCATCTCTTCTCCAAATATTGCTTCCTGCTAGGCTTCACAAGGCTGCACATCAGTATCTAATCACTTGCACAATTTCTGCTCTCTGGCTACGCTGAACACAGGCATATGCTATGGGCCACCAATGATTCCAAATAAATGTAACTATTTTGGCAAACATTGAGTCACCTCTCTAACTTTATCACTGATACAGCCTGAGATAATTGCTGATGACTGACCCTTGAACTGTTCTGAGTGACCTATCACTGTTGAATTTCCTGCCCTTATTGCTAGACAGAATCAGATGTGACCAAAAGTAAATCATCTTATAATTAAATGTTCCATCACCTAAATTAATTAGCACAAATGAATACAAAAATGGATTTATTATATATCTCTCTCTTCACAACCTAACAACCTTAGAGTGACTGTTTATTCCTGCCATTAAACAAACCTCAATCCATATCAGTATATTATCCCAAACCCATGCTCACTAATTCTGTTTACCAGTCTCCTGTGCAGGACTTCCATCTGAAGTTTTCTGAAAATCCATATACACCAGTTACCCCTTATCTAGTATGTCTTATCTAATAGTCTGCCAAACATGACTGTCCTTTTATAAATCCATCTTAACACTGTCCAATATGTTTTCAGTGTCCAGTTGTCATACCCATACGAGCGGATTTTTCCGATAACTGATTTTAGGCTAAAAAAATCTATAGTTAAAATTTTTACTTTTCCTTCTTTTCTTAATTAGTGCATGATATTTTCAAACTTCAGGGACATTTCCAGAACCTACAGAATCATGAAGATGGAAGTTGAAGAAAGGTTCAAACCTAACAGGCCAAAAGGAAGTGAGGTCGTGTGTATGTGAGTGATTAAGTGAGGGGCTGCATTTGAAGGGGATAACCTGAGATGGAAACTGTCAGGAAGGGTAGAAATTTGTGAGACAAAGAGTGAGCTAAACACCCAGATAATCTTGGCGAACCCTTCTGTTTCCCTCCCCAAGAACCTATCTTCAAAGCAGGCTGAGGGAAGGAAAAGAAATCCCAGGATGAAAGGTATCCCCTCTTTCAATCCCCAAATTCATAAGAATTCTGCTAAATATGAACTATAAATATTGCATGTTAATTACATGGAAGCCTTAGCTCGACACTGCTCATCACCCACATCCCTGATGATCAGAACTTGGAGCACTGTTTTTCTCTTGAGTAAAGGCAAAATACTGCAGAAGATTTCATAGGAGGAGTCAAAACATTAACTTTGCTTCTCCCTCCATAGCTTTGGAGTCTCTCCAACATTCTCTGTCTTTGTTCCTATCTTTCTCTCCCTAATTCTACTTCAAGTGGGAAAAGTCAAAGAATATTTTAGTCAGCTCTGCTCGTTGGAAGTTTTCATTGATCTTTCTTATTAATTATCCAATTATGATATTTTCATTAAATCATCAATACATTGTTTCTGTATACTTTTAAAATTGATTTCAATGATGTACTGGAACTTCCTATTCTGAAATTTGCTTGCCAGTCTCTTGAGTGAGGGCAAAGAAAGGAAACCTGGCCCCTAATGTGATTGAACCACCCTGATTTAGATTTGAGACTGGATTTAAAACCACAATAGTTTAAGGTTGTATAAAGTGCTTTGCAACTGACTGACTTTCTTTGATCAAATGTCAACAATGGCTCTACAGTGGCTAAGCAAGTATAATCCTCAGAGCGTAGTGCAGTGGTTCACCAAGGTTACTTTGGCTGGATTAAGATCTCCTGCATCCTTCATCAACAAAATGGACAAAATACCAACAATTCCCAAGTTTCCTTTCATGTTATCTCTCTGCTGGATACTATCACTGCACTTTCATTGTTGCAGGGTCAAGAAGCTGAAATATCACAGCCAACACTCTTGCACAACTAGCATCCAACAATCTAAAGACTGCAGAATGTGCTGAGAAAGTCAACAAGTCCAGTGGCATCTGTATTTGTCTTTTCATTCAAAGTTAACTTTTAATTTTTTTAATGACTTCTGTCATTGATTTAGGCACCATGGTGGGATGCCTTATAAAACATTTCATTATAATTTTCATGTTAAAGTACATGTGACAATAAATTTTTACTCTGTTCTATTCTACTGTTGTTTTATTTTATTCTTCAATGCTTCAAAGAAGAAGGCCTACTATTACCATCTTCTCTGAGTAACTAGCAATGTATAGTAAATACAGACATCCTAACCTCGTCCATATCAACAGAAATATAAATCTTATCTACTTTATGTCTAAAATGCATACATACCCATAAACCATACACGCCATTAAATAACAAAAGATTATAAGACCATAAGAAACAGGAACAGGAGTAGATCATTTGGCCCCTTGAGTTTGTTCCACCATTCAATAGTATCATGACTGATCTGACATTCCTCAAGTCCACTTTCCTGCCTTTTCTTCGTAACCCTCGATTCCCCCACCAATCAAGAATCTCTCTCAGCCTTAATTACATGCAAGGACTCTGCCCCACAGCTGTCTGTGGGAAGGGGATCCAAAGACTCACAAATTCTGAGAGAAGAAATTCGTCCTCAACTCACTATTAAATTGTCACCCCTTTATTCTGAGATTAGCGAAATTAAAAATGAAAGCTGAAAATGCTGGAAACATTCACTAAGTCAATGGAAATAGTGACAGATTTATCGTTCCTGGGAGTAAACTTTCAGTGAAAGGTCATTGATTCAAAATTTTTGAGTGAATTTTAATACCTAAAACAGGTGTGTTGTAATCACGTACAACTATTAAATCTTACCCGACTCCAACCTATCCAGAACTCCCTTTTGCCTTGTACCTCCCTCACATCAGACCATTCTCCTTTCTTATGTTGTGGACAAGGATCATACACATTCCTAGTAGCAGCTCCCTATGTCAGGCTGTGACTTACTCTGGAGTGCTCTCCACTTGAATAAATATGTCATTCAAGTTGACTTCTGGCCAAAGATCTTGGAAGAGGATAATACATGCACACTTTCCTGACTGTAATTCCTTCTGTCCCACCCATACAGTCCATCTCAGACAAGACAGCAGTTCTCTCTTCCTGCATTCTGAATATCTCAGAACCAGTACAGAACTGGTTTAGCTGACTTCTGACTTCCCAAATCCAGAAGCATGGCAGCAGTGGTTAGCACTGCTACCTCGTAGCACCAGGGTAGCAGGTTTAATTCTACCAGGTGATTGTGCAAAAACCACACAGACCTTCTCTTCTTTCTGTGTGGGCTTCCTTCAGGTGCTCTTGTTTCTTCTCACAATCCAAAGATGTGCAGGTTAGGTGAGTTGCACATAATGTCCAGGGATATGCAGGCTAGTTGGATAATCCATGGGAAATGCAGGGCTATAGGGATGCAGTGGGGTGCTTTTTGGATGGTCTGAGGGATCCTATGATCTCTTTGGCATCATACAATGGTTTGAAAGACCAGATCTGGAACATGGAATCTTTTGGTTCCGTGGCATTGTCCATAACTCAGATATTACCAGTCATGTCATTTTTGGGTCTTGCAATTTTTATTCATCTATGTTGTTGTCATGAAATTTAGGGAAACAAAACCCAGTTTGTAGTTGCCATGGATTCACAATAACAACCTGTCCAAAATGTGTGGCATAAAATTAGAAGAAAACCTAATATGAGTGTTTAGTATTGGTACACTGAGTGGTTACTGTCCTTTGACTTTTGGAGTTTTGGCCTTGGGACAGTGTAAAGGGGGCTTTACACTTCTATCATGCCTTCAAAGCATTTAATGTGGATAGCAGAAGATTTCATTACCAGTGAAGGTGGTTTTACCACTGACATACCTTTGCCTCAATAAGCAACAAAAAAAATGAAAAAAAAAGAAACACTTGTCCTTCTATCTTTGATTTAATGAGCTTCCTCCATGATTTTTCATCAAATCACTGAGTCTTCAAAGTTGAAAGATGTATGCAAATTCACCATTTTTACTGATGCTGCCAATTGAGCTGAAAAGGATTCATCGTTAAGCAATGTGCACTAAAAGGTTTAACTGGCTGAAAAATTAATTATCAATTATTGTGTAGAAATTACCTCTATTTATTTGATCAATACAAATGATTCTCTCATTGTTAATGCAATTCCCATTATAGATTACAATACGCCTGAAATACTCTGTGCCCAGGCCTTATGATTATGAAGAACATTAAAATCTCTCACTGACGGATGACATGAATTAATTTTGCTCCAAAGCTGCAAACACTTTTGCGTAGGTTGACATCGACAGGTTGATGTCTTCGAGTTAAAACCACAAGCGACCACAAGGGACCCATATTTTGAATGGGTTAAAGCTTCAATTGGTCAAGTATTAAATCGTAATGCAAATTTAAATATGAGCAGATGCATGTCCAGCAATTGCAAGCTTTATTTTGGATTTCAACTCTTTTCTTTAAATTGTATAAATTGGTCTGCACCATTGTTTTATTATGACATAAAAGTGGAGATGATGAACAATCTGCTTTAAAAGAAAACCAACCATTTTGTCTTAACGCACTCCCAGGATCCAAGTGGAGTTTGGCACTTGTACCTTTTGGCTGAGAGAGAGAGAGAGAGAGAGAGAGAGAGAGAAAGAGAGAGAGGGAGAGAGAGAGAATTACAAACAAAGAAAGTGCTGGCGAAATTCAACAAATCTGGCAGCATCCATGCAGGGAGCAATGTTTTGAGTTCAATATGAATTCTTCAGAACACTTCCACCTGTAGCATTTTGCTTCAATACTGTGAACACTTTTCTCAATAAATTGAAGAGACTCCCCCTGGGCTGTAGCAGAGAGAAAACACCCATCAATCTTGCTCCATATTCAAACCTAGTTGCCTATGTTGAGCAGCATGCTTTCATGGAGAGTAGGCAAAGGAGAATATCTGGCCTCTGACACTCAGCAGTCACTGTCTGCACTCATAGATGCCTGATTTTCCTGCTCTATGGATGCTGCCTGACTTGCTGTGCTTTTCCAGCACCACTCTGATCTAAACTCATAGATGACAATCAATCCCTTGGATCAAGCAGAAGAGAAATCCCACCAATGTTTCCATTAGTCAGCAATTTAAGTTAAGGAAGATGGCGACATTAATAGGAGATTAGTTTCTACATTCAACATTACAGCCAAAATCAGTTGAAACAATATATAAAAATAAGCTTTCTATGGTTTCAAAAGAGTCCAGCAGGTTTATTTGGTAGTGGAGTAGGATCATAAGAGACAGAATTGACTGCCTGTAGGTTGTGTGCTTTTTGAACAAAATTGAATGTATCTGCAAATTCAAATCAGAATTGCATGTGGCATTTATAAATTCCTACTTTGGAAGTAGAACCACCTTTAATGCATCGTCTGAGCTGAGATGTCACCTTCTTTTTATAAAACCTTAAGTTATCTCGGGAATGTGACTTGAAAGAAGTTCTGGGATTTACATATTAATTAATCGAAACCTGCAATCAATTCTAAAATGTACCTTGGTAAGTGTGACACTAATAAATCAAATAAAATCAAACTCTTGCATTCAGTTTGGAAGGTCCAGGATCCCACATTAAATCCCATAATTTATCAACAGGTTTTTCATCCTGCTTTGCCTGTCATAATTAATGATTATATACTTCCCGGTTTCTCTGAAGTTGCACTTCCTTTGGAAAAATACTCTATTGTATCTCCTTATTGCTCCCACCAAAACAAAGCACTTCACTGGCTTAAATGTTGTCATCTGCTACTTGTTTGTCAACATATTTCTAACTTTTGTGTCCAATACAAATATTGACATTGTATCTTGTGCACCCAAGTTAAGACCATGAATATATAACTAGAAGGACAGTAGACCACTGAACTCTGTGGAAATTATCAAATTAATATAAACCTTCCAAAACATTATTGATGATCTTAATGTAAAATATAAGCACAGAAACGAGAAAAACATCAGTATTTCAGGCAGCATTTGTACAGGGGAAAGGAAGGGTTTATGTCAAAAGCCAATGATATTTTATCAGAACCATTAAGCTGGTTGAACTAAGTATACACCTGTATGTCCTTCAAGAAGGAAGTTGGAAGTCAAGTTTTATTACAAACCAAAAAATAATTTAAGCTACTTATTAATCAGCACTTCAAATTTGTAGAGTCTCTCAGATTTCATTACTTTTAGGTAAATTAAATTCCAGCGGTGAAGCAATTCTTTCCATTCACTCTTTTGCTGTACCACTAACCTGAGCATTTCACAACAATTATATTCTTTTGATCAAACTGATTCCTGACTTACTTTGACTACCTGAGTTACCATGGCACCCCATTCATGTAAAGAATTATGCATAAATTATGTTTCTACTGATGGCCAACTCAGTAATGAGACTGATAACAAGAATATGATTTACCCAAGCAGACAAAATTGTTAGTTATATCTTTTAATTCATTTCTGGGTGAAAATATAATGTGACAATGTAAGTGCCTGTAAGTTTCTGAGACCCAAGGACAAATTAATCCCTCACAAAATAAATTGAGCACAATGTTAGGAATATAGCAATTATAGTATCTTAGCCGAAATTTCAACAATTCGTTATAAAGAGCATTGGAAAAAATTACCCTAAACTCTCCAAAAGAAAAATTCTGTTCAAGATTGTGTTGCAAACACGGGCGCGCGCACACACACACACACGCGCGCGCGCACACACACACACACTCTCTCTCTCTCTCTTTTGCAGTTTTCTTGTTCATCCTCCATTCATTACCGGCAATGTAATATTTCC
This sequence comes from Hemiscyllium ocellatum, assembly GCF_020745735.1. Classification (NCBI taxonomy): domain Eukaryota; kingdom Metazoa; phylum Chordata; class Chondrichthyes; order Orectolobiformes; family Hemiscylliidae; genus Hemiscyllium; species Hemiscyllium ocellatum. The sequence goes on along the minus strand of NC_083421.1, from coordinate 32,924,670 downwards.
TGGAACTGTTTATCTTCTTATGATGCCTCTAGTATGAATGGGTGCTCAGAATCCTTAAACACATATTCATTTTCAATCTTAAATCCTCAGTTCAGGACTTTTTCTCAATATTGCAGAATTAGCCATGTGTTATCAGTAGTACTGTAATGTGTGAATGAGAAGATTGTGTGAGCACATCTCCTTCCAACGACTTGAGCAGAAAATATAGGTTAGACACTTCGGTCTTCAATATAGTACTGAGGGAGTGGTGCTGTATCAGTCTATTTTAAAGTTAAACATCTTCTTGTTCAGATGGATGTGAAAGTTCCCTCTGCTGAGTAGCTGCAGGCAGTCAAGCTCATCACCAGTTAAAGTTAGCTTGTTCTACTCAGGCCATCCCACATCAACCTCTCACACATGGTGTACTCTGGCTTCAGTTGATATTACAGATGCAATAACTTGATCTCACACTCAAGGTCCCAGCCCAGAAATTGCTTATTCCTATGATTTGGAGGGTAGCACCAAGCCAGAATCTGCATATTTTATGTTGGATGATGTAAATAGGTTGCTATCAGACCAAGGAGATAGATAGCATTGACACCAGTTCCTGGAAAAGTTCTGTTACAGAGTTTTGGTGAACTGACTAAACGACAATGTGCTGAGACCCAGACATGATTACTGTGATAGGGTTGCTGCATGGAGTCAAGAACCTGGTGTCGAGTAGATAACATCCGAGGAGCAGGAGAATCGATGTTTCGGGCAAATGCCTGAATTCCTGATGAAGGGCTTTTGCCTGAAATGTTGATTCTCCTGCTGCTCGGATGTTGCCTGACCTGCTGTGCTTTTCCAGCACCACACTCTCGACTCTAATCTCCAGCATCTCCAGCAGTCCTCACTTTCACCGAGTTGAGCAGATAAGCCCTAGTCATCCAGTGACCAACCTCTTGTTTAAAAAATATGGCTCAAATAAGGTGGAAGCTGTGGGCTGGAATAAAATAAAAATATCTTGGTGGAATAATGATAGATGGATGGAGGAGGAAACCAGGGCCAGTGTTTACATGGGATCAATTTATTCAGTGAATGAAACATTAAAGTATACACTGTCCTTCTCCAGTCCAGTTGTTTTAATCAGTGGCTTTTTATTTGTGCCCAAGTAAACATCCAAACATCTAAAGTTTAGACATATATATATTATGTAACTTCATCTGATACAATGAAGTTAAAGGTTATTTGCCTACAAGATGCGCTAAATGTGGATGCTCACAATTTGTGCATTCAGTGACTTGTCTCTCATTTATGGTTGAAGTACATCTTATTATTTAGATGTGGCACTTACCACTTATGTGCACACTCAATGAGACATATGGTGAATTCTGCTACCCTGGAAAAACCATATGTCTGATCTGCCAGCTTCCAACTGGTCAGAGCTTTCACATAAGTTCCCCTCGTCATAAAGACAGCTTTCATTCATGGGTTGTTACATAGATAGTTCAGCCAGTATTTGTTGCCCATCCTGATTCCCTGGAGAAAGTGATGGTGAGTGGCAGACTCGTGTTGCAAGGACACTTGTGATGCTCTTGGAAAGAACATTCCAGAATGTTGAACCAACAGCAGTGAATGAATGAGTGAAGATGTAATTCTAATTCAGGATAATGTGTGACTTGGAGTGAAACTTGCAGGTAATGGTGCTTCCATGAGTCTGCTGCCCTTGTCCTTCCAAGTAGGAGGGATCATAGGTTTGGAGGGTGCTGAGAAAGGTGTCTCCATGCATTACTGCAGTATCTTGTGACGATGGTACACATTGATATCACATTGATGTGGTGAGAAGGTGAAATGCCAAGCCAGTAGGCTTCTTTGTCCTAGATTCTTGAGCTTCTTGAGTGATGATGAAATTGCACCAACCTAATTGAGTGGAGAACATTCTATCCTATTCCTGATTTGTACCATGCAGATGGTGGATAGGTAATGGAACGTCAGGAGGTTAGTTGCTCTCTGTATGATTCCTAACCTCTGACCTGCTCTAGTGGCATTAGCATCTATATGGCAGTTCAGCATGTGGTCAATGGTGACTACAAGAATGTTCTAGCAGAGCATTGAGAGATTTTAATGCCAAGGAGCATCAAAGCACAATTATCAGATTCTCTCATTGGAGATGGCCATAGTCTGGCACTCCTGCAGCAGGAAATTTATTTGGCAGTTATTAGTCCAAACATGAATGCTAACCAGCTTCAGATCCATTTGGTAATGGACTGCTTCAGTATCTGAGGACTGATGAATGCTGCTGAACATTGTGCAATTATCAACAAACATCCCTACTTTTAACCTTATGATGGACAGAAGGTCATTGAAAAGCCAGGTGAAGTTGGTCAGGCCAAGGACTCTTGCAGAGATATCCTGTGGCTATGCCGGTTGGCCTGTCACATCTTTGACGCATTGGAGACAGCCAACTGGAAGGCATTATTGTTGTCACCTCCTCAGCCAGGAAGGATCTTGATGCACAGAAATTCAAGGACACAGTCAATTTCAAAGCTGTCAATTTCAAAGTTATCGGCATCAGCATCCTTATAATGCTGATAAATTGCAGGTGCTCTATTATTCTTTGAGCTTGTCCTTCATATCGAACAGACAAAACACGAGCATTATTTCTGACTTAGGTGGAAGTCAATTAAATACTTCATACAATATCAAAAGGTGACAAGAGGTCTTGGTGAGAACCTCTTTCACTCTGACCCGCTTCCTTCTGTGAGTTTATTTGTTTGCTGTCTGCTGTATTTTTTTTCTCTCACACTGCTAAACATGGGCTTTCGGTTAACAAAGTACCAATTACTGCAAATAACCAGCTTAACCATAAATCCTTTACCTCACAAACAAGGTCTTCATCTTGAGTGACATCCTTTTGATTTTTGCAACTTTAAACAACCCTGGTAACTAGCAAACACTTTTACAAATTCAAATCAAACCTATAGCAACACATCAACCCATTAACATGTAATTTGTGGAGGTAGAGATGTGATGGGAGGGAGGGTTGGTGTGGTAGTGCTGAATGCATGTTCAGTTGTGTGCGCGGAGGAAAGAGAATTAGTTGGAGTAATGAGATCGAAAGTGGCAGATAAACAGCATCAAATCAGCATTCCCAGGGACTGCTGTCTTAATCTGCAAACTTCCAGCAATAACTCTTCATGCCTATACTAAAGCATCTACCAGAATACTGTTTGACACAGGTTGTGCTGCAAGACTGCATGGATGGCACAGATGCCAGTTTCACTGTAGCCCTTGTAGCCCTTAAACAATGTGCATGAAGGAGCCCATCTTATCACTATTTTCTAAGTGGAAGCTTTTAAATTTACAGATTGTTGTAGCCTAGTCATTTGGTCTCAATTTCCCTCATTGTCTTTATCTCAGTGTTGCCCTGCACCATGGATGTTTGTTCTTTGTCTAGCTAGCCCAATTAATCACTAAGGAATATTGCCAAAAGGTCACTTAATGCAGTTAATAAAATAAAGGCCGACTTTCCAAAGTCATTCTGTGGAATAGTGCTGCACCAATAACCTTGAAGAGTCTGAATATTGCCAGCTCAAAGTACTTAGCCAGTGGATCACCTTTCTCCAACAACAGTGATATTAAATAAGTTCCAACATTAATATCACTCTTAATAACTTTGACAAGGGGCTGAAACAGGTTTTAGAAAATTAGAAATGATGTGATTCAGTGGGGATTATAAGTTAGTAATGCACATTTGCTTGTTTCACAACTAGACAAGGACAAATGTTAATCATAGTAATTTGCATGGAAATGTAATTTTTTGAACCTCTTTCCTCCTCAGGCATACATTCAATTAATGTGTTTTCTGATATATTTAAAAATGCAAGACTCTAATTTTGCTGTATTTTTGATAAGGCAGCATAGCTCAGGTCACTACAAGTTTCATTTGTCATCAAGTTACGTTGAGCGACCATAAAGAAAATAGGACCATTCAACACTATAGTCAGACTGGGAACTACAAGTCACTTAAGCCATCCACAGTTAAGAATCACAGCTCTTTGGGTAACACCAATGGATCTCTGCCTGTAATTCACTGAAGCATTTTGTTTTGTGAACTTTTATTGATTTACATTTTAGAATATGCAAGGTTACTGATGGGGAACCACAGTCAGTTTTGTTATAAATATCATCAAACATTTTTGATGTATAATATACTTCATATTTCTCCAACTGTGCTTCAGCCTGAGTAAGTTGTCCTGACGGCCAAACATTAACAGGGGTTCACGGAACTTTTGGGTTCCTTAAGGGGAGTCTTCAAACTAATCAGATTTCTGTGTTATCTATAGTGAAACATGTAATGCACTGAAGGTACAGTGCCTTAAGAATTTTGTTCCCAAGATAAACTAACCTCTTTTCTGTTAATCCTACACTTTTATGATAACACTGATTTCCTCTGAGGTATGAAGACCTGCTCTCATATACAGGTATACCATCCCTTCACACTCAACCATACATACCTACATTCCCTTACACATATTAGATTAGATTACTTACAGTGTGGAAACAGGCCCTTCGGCCCAACAAGTCCACACCGACCCGCCGAAGCGCAACCCACCCATACCCCTACGTTTACCCCTTACCTAACACTACGGGCAATTTAGCATGGTCAATTCACCTGACCCGCACATCTTTGGACTGTGGGAGGAAACCAGAGCACCCGGAGGAAACCCATGCAGACACGGGGAGAACGTGCAAACTCCACACAGTCAGTCACCTGAGTCGGGAATTGAACCCGGGTCTCAGGCGCTATGAGGCAGCAGTGCTAACCACTGTGCCCCGTGCCGCCCCACACACAAATCTTTTATAATAATAATTCCTGTCTCATGCCACACAACCCCATCATTTTATGCATATCCATGCTTTTAAAATTGCACTTCTAACACTTTGTTCACTTCAGCCAAAAATATATTACATTGAAACTAAAGTAGGCACTAAATATAAAAGAAGACAGGGGTAGGCACAGGATAGGAATCAAAGCTAACCTCCATTCAGGCATTTCCATCACCTTCACAGAACATCAGAACAAGCTGAGGACTGCATAATTCAACCTTTAGGGGAATCAGAACAATTTACTCTTCAGGAAATGCAAGATTACATATTGACACTTGTCAAAGACAGAAAGGGACATCTGAAGGCATCAGCAGAATCAATGATCTCTGCTGTAATGGTCTAAAGATGCCTGCTGACTGTTACACCTGTTGGTAGTTTTCTCAGCTCAAAATGGGCAGAATTAACAGCTCCAGACTCTGGCACCTACAGTAACAACAATCTTTGACAGTAATACAAGGCAACTATTGATCTAATCTAATCATTGTAATTATAATGCCACATACAACACTTTAACCGCGTAATGCACAATAGAAACTTTTGATATCTTTGAAAAAAGGTGAGATTGTATTTTAAGTGGCTATTTAATGACAAATGGAATGTTCCATGACTGCTTCTTACACTTGGAAAATAACAAGCAAATTTGATTTTGAAGGTAACATAAATGTATGGTTCATGTCTGTGAAATCATGTTTTTAGTCAACTCTCTTGAGATATTCAGTGAGAAATAAATTATTTACAAGACGTAATAATGCATTTTAGTCACCAAATCCTGCTTTAATTGAAATATAAAAAATGTGTTACTACAGAAATTACAATTTATCAATTTTTCAAGATAATTATTAACATGATGCAACTTCTATCCATCGGTATTTATAGAAAAGTGAAATAATGTCTGCTTTGATAGCATCTTGCTGCACTATCCAGGAACAGCTGAAAGTGCTTCCCACATAATATATGTTCTGCAATAACTTGACGAGCATGATAGTCAATTTATACCCAACCAGAATTGACAAAATGCAAATGATATTCATCTTTGATGGTGTTGCTTTCGTGAAAACAATCACTGATGAGACAAGCTGAATTACTGTTCTGTTGGAATAGGCAGTTCCAGCTCTGGTTAAACATTGCAACTAATCTTTGACAGTGTAATACTCCACAGTGATCAATCCAGATTACACACTTACCTTCTAGACTAGAATTTGAACTTCTGTTCTTCTGATTCAGAGAAGAGTGATTCAGTAGCCATTGTCACATTTACTTAGTTACCATTATAAAGTAACATCAAGGCCATGTTTGACTGAGTGTGGCATCAGTGAGACCTCAGCAAACTGGGAATCAAGGGGACAAACTCTCCTCTGGTTGAAGTCATACCTCACACATAGAAAGCTGGTGCTGGAGGTCAGATATCTTGGCTCTAGGACATCTCTGTAGGTGTTCTTCAGCGTAGTGTCCTAGGCCCAACTATCTTCAGCTACTTCATCAATGACCTACCCTCCATCATAAGATTAGGAGTGTGGATGTTCACCGATAAGTGCACAATGTTCAACACTATTCACAACTCCTCAGATACTGAAACCATCCACGTTCATATGCAACAAGACCTGGACAATATTCAGATTTGGGCTGACAAATGCCAAGAAACATTTGCGTCACACAAATTCCATTTCCAATAAGAAACAATCCAATCATTGCTCTTCTTCAGTCAATGTTACCATTACTGAATCCCCAATTATCAATATCCTGGAGGCCACCATTAACCAGAAACTGAACTGGACTAACTATATAAATACGGTGCCTTCAAGAGCAGATTAGAGTTTAGGAATCCTGCCGTGAGTAACTCAACTCCCAACTCCTCAAAGCCTGTCTACTATCTACAAGACACTAGATGTGATGGAATATTTTCTACTTGCCTGGATGAACATAGCTCTAACAGCATTCAATAAGTTTGACATGATCCAGGACAAAGCAGTTTACTTGATTGGCAATACATCCCACAAACATTTGCTTCCTTCACTACCAATACTCAGTAGCCGCAGTGTGTACTGTATACAAGATTCACTGCAGAAATTCACCCATGCTCCTTAGAATGTACCTTCCAAATCCACGACTACCTCCATCTAGAAGGCCAAGGGCAGCAGATCAATGGGAACACCACCAACCGCAAGTTCCCTTCAAAGCCACATACCATCATGACTTGGGAATATATCAAAGTTTCTTCACTGTCACTGTCAAAATCTAAATATTCCTACCATGAGGGCCTTGTGGGTCAGCCAATAGCATATGGGCTGCTGTGTTCAAAAAAGCATCTTGCCATCACCTTCTCAAGGGCAACTAAGGAAAGACCTATCCAGTTAAACTAAAAGGCAAATGTTTTTGCCTACAGGTCTTGTATGCTCAAAGCTTTAAAGCAAAATAATTATGTCTTTACTTGTGTTTCTCAGTTGCTCCGCCTTCATCCAGTGTTTTCACACAATCTGGCAGCAGTTAGTTTATGAAGTTCCACTTCAGTCGCTGCCAACTGTCAACTGTCATTTTGCTGCAAGGAGCAAGATTTGAACTCTGAATAAACCACCATTCCCAACATTCGCGAACCAGCATTTGTACAGCAGGATAACAAAGGGTGACAAGAGATGCACCAAGTGCACATGTATCTATCTTAGAATGTGAATTTTCACTCAATTCCAATTACCCTTTACATTCTTAGTAGAATTCTGCTTTGATAAGGAATAAACATGTATTTATACATTATTTCTCATAATCCCAAGGCATCCCAAATTACTTCATAGCTGATGAAATGCAATGGTAATGTGAGATTTACACTTGAGAGTGAACAGCAACTGGCTATAATGAATATAACTGTACACAGGATGGAAATACAGAGGTCACTACATCTGGAGCCCGACAGATCCAGGGTCCAGTTCTTTCTGATCTCATAACAATGACATAACTTGCCCTGCACATGCTATAGACCCAGATTGTTTTATCCTGTATCTTTCCCCAAATTCTTTTCCAGTTTCTCTTTTCAACACCTTTGCCTGCCCACCACCTCGCCTCCGCACCCCCCAACTATCCTCCCACCCACAACCTCTCCACACAAGTATCTTGTCCTTGGGAGAATAATGTCCAATAGTATTCCTGGATTTTCTTAGAAGACATACACAAGGTATGTTCTCTTTTGTTTACCTGAAGGATCATAATGTTGATAGAATTGAATGACAACTTCTAGCAATGACTTGTCTCTGGACCATGATGTATACAACAATTTTACTCATAGAATCCCAACAGTGTGGGAGCAAGCCATTCAGCTCATCTAATTCACACCAACCCTCCAAAGAGCATCCCACCTAGACCCACACCCCGCAACCATTTTCCCTGTGATCCTGCATATACCATGACTAATCCACCTAAGCCACACATCCCTGGGAATTATGGCCTGTGAGAGGAAACATGAATACCTAGAGGAAACCCAGACAGACACGAGGACAACGTGCAAACCCTGCACAGATAGTCATCCAAGAGTGGAATCGAACCTGGGTCCCTGGTGTTGTGAGGCAGCAGTGCTACCCACTGAGTCACCATACCACCCCATGTTAGCAGTATTGAAACAGACTAAATTCTGGTGGGTGCCAGCTACCATTTTCAGTCGGCTGTTTTCCTGACAATTGCACTTTCTGTTATGAGAGAAACAGACTGTCTGTCTTTTTGCAATGCTAGGAATGTAATGACTTTGGTCCTTGCTAAATGCATAGTGTATAAAGTTATAAGCAGCTCTGCCTAATAAAGGATCATAATAATTAGGAATTAAATGTAAGATCTCCACAATTCCTTTTCCATTGTAGCAAAATTGAGCATGCACCTAGCCTCTAACTTTATTTTCTGTAAATCATGAGCCACAACATTTAATGGAAGATGTTCTAAACATTCCTGGTCTCATCCATGGTCTAACATACAAAGGGATAATTATATCTCCCTGGTATGCAATGTAATCTTATTCTCAGCCACGTACTTTAACCTGCACAACAAATTTCATACTGTGGCTCTGTATAATCAAGGAAATTAAATTCTTGCTGTGCTCTGTCACATCCCCCAGGGAGAGTTCATCCTGTTCCTCTGCATGCCCTGTTGCTAGGATGGTGATGGACTGCTGTGGTCCCCTGCTACCATAGTCTTACCTGTATTTCTCATTATACCTATAACTCTCTTTCAAATTGTCGGTGTTGGGTTCCTGTCAATGGAATTTCACCATGACTTGGTTAGTACCTTATTCACTGATGTTGGTATATTTTCCTTGCACTTATTTCTTGCTATCTCTCATTATTTTCATTTCTAAAATACTTTATTTGGTCAGTTGATTTCTACCTGTCACTAGCCATGTACTCTGCTATGGGTCTTCTCCATATGTTCTGTAGCTTTTGTGCAGATCTTCCCATTCCCTGGTTCATGTCATAATTCCTCCCCAATGTCGGTTTATAGCCAGACACAAGTACTGCTTAACCTCATTTTGGGCACTTTCCCCACCTCTGAGTTTGAATTGCTGGAGTCTTCTAGGAAAAAGTGAGGACTGCAGATGTTGGAGATCAGAGCTGAAAATGTGTTGCTGGAAAAGCGCAGCAGGTCAGGCAGCATCCAAGGAGCAAGAGAATCGACATTTTGGACATGAGCCCTTCTTCAGGAAATGTCGATTCTCCTGCTCCTTGGATGCTGCTTGACCTGCTGCACTTTTCCAGCAACACATTTTCAGTTGCTGGAGTCTTCGTATTGTTTGCTTCATTTTAGGTTCCAATGACCATCTCAAATCCTGTGAGTCTGGTAATCATTGCCACCATATAGTAATGAGAGATCTACACTCTTGTAATGGAACAGCAATGTGCTTTACTGAACATTGTCATTTACAGAAGGTGGTAAAACAAGAATCTTACTTGGATTCCAGCAAACCCAGGCTCCAGTTCCATGTAACCCAATGCCAACATGACCTAACTTCCTTTAAACATATTCAATTGCTATTCCCAGGGTAAAGATACTTTATATAAACTTTGAATGTAATCACTTGTGTAATTACAGAAAATGTGGCAGTCAATTTGCATCAAGCTCAGCTCCTTCAACAGCATATTTTTTGGATAAGGTTGCATGCTAGGCTAGCATTAGACTGATTATCAATGAGCATGTTATCAAATTTCACTGTGAGACCTGTGGAAATTTTATGTTTGTGCTGATTCACAGGCTAGACCAGACTTTATTGCCCATCCCTAACTGCACTTGAGAGTCAACTATATTGCTGTGTATCTGGAGTCATATGTAGACCAGACTAGGGAAGGACAGCAGATTTTCTTCTCTGAAGAACATTACTTAATGGAATGGTTTTTACAATAATTGATAATGTTGACATTAGGCTAGCTTTTAATTCCCTTTTATAAATTAAAATTAAAAGTCATCTGTTATGGTGGCAGTTGAGCCCATGTCCCTAGATCATTATCCAAGAGTTTCTGATTACTAGTCCAGCAACATTATTTCTGTGCTACTGCCTTTCCATTGAAAATCATGATGTTAAATACATTGGTAGAAAACTGCAATAGCCATAATAGTAATTATGTCATAACAAGATTTTCATGAATAAAATGTGGGTCAACAATTCTCTTCAGAGAGGAAATCTGCAGTCTTCACCCGAATTGACCTAAATGTGACTTGACTCCAATGTTACAATAACGTGATTAATTCTTAACTACTTTGTAATGACATAGCAAAGGAGAAGCATTCAAGGCAGTTGTCCATTATCATTGTCTCAACATAAGTTAGTACTGGGCAATTAAGGATGACACATCCCAAAGTGAATTGAAAAATGAAGGAAACAACCAGATAATGTGTTATTGATAACATGGTTTGAGGGGTAAGATTTAGGTGGAATCTGGCAAAATTCCCTGCTTTTGTTATTTTATATCAACCTGAAGATCTTAGTATGATGTCTCATTCTAAAGATGGTACCTCCAACAAAAGAATGAAGTTTCAGTCTGGGTTATGTGCCCAGGTCTTTAGAGCTTAAACCCATAACTTTCTGAATCAGAGTAGTGTGTTCTATCATTGATCAATACTTTGCTCATTTCAGATGGCCACTCCACTCCCACTCCTTTAATATGAAGAAAAAGGTCTATATTCTGGCAAGAGATTCTGATCATGACGCTGCAGGTTGTGAAGCCAATCTCAACTCCAACCTCACTATTATAGTGTGAGATAGCTGAGAGAAAGCAAACCATGCCCCCTTCTTTCACAGTAGTCAGTTGCCATATTCTATGATTTAAATGCCCAGCATCACAGAGACCTTTATGTCTCCTGTGAAAGGATAAGTGTGTAAGGTAAGTGTAAGGGGAAAAAAGTGTGGCGCTGGAAAAGCACAGCCGGTCAGGCAGCATCAGAGGAGCAGGAGAGTCGATGTTTCGAGGATAATCTCTACATCAGACCTCTGATCTCCAACATCTACAGTTCTCACTTTCTCCAAGTAGGGTCCCAGGTGGGAAATTTGTCAGGTCGGTAGGATGCCAGATGGGTAGAGTATCAGGGCAATAAATGGGCAGAGTGCCAGGTAAGAAGGGTGTCTAATGGCTGGAATGGCAGGACACAATGTGGGACTGGTGCCTGTTAAGCAATTCAGTGTTTATGGATGTAAGAGTGGGGTGCCAGATCCCCAAAATGGGTGTAGGGGACTGGAGGAAAGAGGGAAGTCTTGACTTGGAAAAGAAATGCCAGATCCTGAGGAGGTGAGGTGTTAGAATTTGGCTGAAGAGGGTTGGGGATGTAGGTGGGGTAGGGGGATAATGTTTGATGTGGGAAGGGGGGCACATTTGTTTCAGTGGCAGGGAAGATGATGCTGTGTCTGTGAAGAGAGAGTGAATTGTTGGGTCCCAGGAAATTGGGTTTGCTGGATCCCAGGAGGATGAAAGTGTGGGACCACAAGGTTTCAGGAGTCTGAGGGAAGGTACAATTCTAAGGGGGAGTGGTGGGATGATAAGTTGGGAGGTGGGCATCATCGTAACAGTTGCCCAGGAGGTGGACTGTGATTTAATGTGCAACGTTTTCTGGGTAACTACTTAGTGAACTGTAGCTGTACTCACTGCATTCTCCAATTCTCGAATGCATCAAAATGACTACCTGATCAGCAAGAGGTCCAGGCCTCTCATTCAAGTGAGTCTCTTTCAATTATCTTGCAGGCTTGATTCTGGGTCCCTATCAGCAGTTCAATTGTCTACTCTCGCCACAGATGAGCATTTCCAGCAATTTCTGATGTTTGTTCAATAAAATTCCAGGTTATATTTTTTGTATGTTATACATGAGATTAGAAAATTTTATAGGAGTATCATTTCAGCAGGGAACAATTTCACAGATGTACAGGGATAGGCATGTTGTGTTAGAGAGCCAGTATATACAGGCTTCATAAACTCAATAGGTTCTTTTTCTTATGAAACCCACCTGCAGCAATAAACATGACAAAGCTTTTCCTCATTGAAGGGAAAATGTGATTATTCAAACAACTGAACTCATTATTCTTAAAACTGATTCTTGTGCACAAATCATTGATAGGTTAAGAGTTTGGTGCACCAACGTCTTTCACTGCTGAATAGTGGCATACGCAAATGCTAAATATCCTTGTTTCATTTCAGAGATTCAAAGCATCCTTGCGCGTTTAAAGATAATTCACCCTTCTTGATTCATTATGAACACAAACAATGGTTCTCTTTTCTTTTCTCTCAGCTATTTCCTAGCATCCTCAGCCACTTTATCGGTCGATTCTGAACAAGTTTCTTCAGTCCTATAATCACTGAATGCACTTATTTTCTGATAAATTAATCCTCAAACAATGGTCATTATTCAAATATACTCTGATATGATGATGAATTAAAAACCTTGGATTTAAAGATTGGACCATTTGTTTCAATTTAACTTTTATTTAGCTGTTGAAATGATTTATGACAGATATTTAGATTATTTCAGGTTCCCAAATTGAAATTTCTACCTTTCTTGTTTCTATCTCATGGCAGCTAATGTTACATTGTTGGGAAGTGTAGTAAGGACAGTAAAATATCAGAGGCGTAGCGTTGCCCTACCATTCAGCTGAAGGTTAATTGGTCTGACAGACCTCAGTACTTGGCAAGCCAGTGACTCATAACAGGATGTAATGAATTCTTACACTTCTTGACAAGCATGTAATGCTGAAAAAATTGGATGGTTATCTTACTATCAACATATGAATACTGGATGCAAGACTACATTGATTATATACGTGACTTTATCAACAATCACATCACAAATTTCTTCGTTTATTCCACATCGATCATTTGCATGCTTGCATATTTAGATCAATCTGTCAACCCACTTTTAATTTTAATTCTTCTTTTTGCCCAGTGTTGGGTTTTCTACACAGCGGGATTATTCAAACAGCTCCCATTATGGTTTTCTTCATGTTATGTGATCACATGATCAACTGTAAAAGCTGTTTATTTGCAATAATGATATGCATACCTTCACTGTTATGTAAGACACAAATGTCAATTAAAAGCAAAATTATTCATGTGAATCCAGACGGTTTATGATAAAGCAACAGCCACCAGGATGAATTGAAAGGCCAACCATGATGCAATTAGGATAGCTTTACTCTTCATCTCAGTTTAATCATTTTGTACTTCGCTGCAGAGCCATAGCAACAAGTGCTGAAATGTGTGGGGATTTGCATATGAACAGCTGACTTATGAACTTCCAAATGTCTTATCGGCTTATTCTTATTGTGTTTTTTTTTTAAACGGAGAGCTGCAGTTTCAGTGTCGTTGCAAGGGCAACAGAAAGACAAGTTTGGATTGACATTGCTGACACAAAGGCTGTTGAAAACGATTACTTCAGTGCCCATTCTTACCTTCCACAGGTCAAATCTCAAAATCAAATTTCACACAGTGTATTCACCATCCGGTTAAATAGTATTGACTGGGAAACTGGGGTTTCAGGCTTTGGAAACGTGGAAAACTTGATGGGATATTGTTATGTCAGAGCTGCTTGATAACACTTGAATTGTAAATAAGACAAAACATGGGAAACAAAAATAAATCTTACCATCCTTTGCAGTGGATACAGCTCCATTTAGACTCATAACGTTAGCTTGCTCTCTCCCTCCGCTGTCTGACTCACTGTGGTCTCCAGCATTTGTTGTTTTCAGTAAAGTTTTTAAAGACATCAGCTTATCATAAAATCAAATAGAACCTCTACAGTGTGGAAGCAAGCTGTTCAGTCCATTGAGTCCATACCAACCCTTTGAAGAGCCTCCCACTTAAATCCACCCCGCCCCTGTAACCGTCTATTTCCCATTGCTAACCTACCTAGCCTGCACATCCTGGACTCTATGGACAATTTAGCATAGTCAATCCATGTGGGGGAAAAGCCCTGGAATAACATGATCTCAGAACCTTTATAGATCATGGCTTGGGGATCTTTTCCAAGATTTCTAGAGGTTTCTAGGAGTATCTGCCTCTCCTTATAGCTCTGCAGCCGGAATAGGACCGGGCAGGGGTGCTGGTTCGAGCCAGGCCCACGTATTGCGACCCGGTAGGCCTATTCCACACTTACCTGGCCTGATCCAGCCTCCAGATTTAAAAGCTGTGGCAGCCACTGTTCGAGAAACGCTGTAAGCTGGCCTTCTTCTTCCCGTTCAGGAAGACCCAGCAAATGAATATTTTTTCGACGACCTCGATTCTTGAGGTCATCAATGTGGTTCGAGAGTCCAGACCCGATCCACGACCGATTGCGTTGTAGTTTCGGAGGTTGCAGCCTTTAACTCCGCCCCTCCGACTCGGCGCTCGATTTCCTTGATGTCTTGGTTGTGCTTTTGCAGCGCGGCCGAGAGTGAATCCCATCGGCTTCGGGATTCTTCAATAAAAGCGTCGATCTTTGCATCTAGTTTGGAGATGATTTCCACGAGGCTCGCCACCGTAGGTAAGTCCCCCAGGGCGACGCGGACACCTCTGCTGCGGCTGGAGAGGATGGGGGAGGGGTTCCTGCTTGCTGAGAGCTGCGGGATCCCTTCCCTTTAGTCATTTTTACTGAAGATTAAATTGTTTAAATTCAATACTAAACAACTAATTAGATTAAACAGCTATTTTAAATGATTTGGTGAGTGGGGGTGGGTGACCCACTTTGCCCAAGTCTTGGGAGGAGCACTGCAGACTCAGACTTGCTGGGTCGCCGCCATCTTGGATCCCCCGGTCAATCCATGTAGCCCACACACTTTTGGACTGTGGAGGAAACCAGAGTACCTGGAGGAAACCCACATAGACATGGGGAGAATGAGCAAACTCCACACAGTCGCCTGAGGTTGGAATCGAACCCGGGTTTCTGGCGCTGTGAGGCATCATGCCACCCCAGTTTCAGAATGACAGAAACTCTAGGAATCAGTATTCACTGGACAAACACTTAGGAAGAGAAAATCCTCTTCATACACATTGCTAATAACCTCTGTCCTGTCTGATAGTCTCACTTCACTACAACTTTCTTTCTTTCTTGGTTGCCATGCAAACATAGCCCTCAGTCCACTGCATGCACTTGAGTATTAAACAATCCTAATGAAATCACAGTGCAATAAAGCAAGCAAGGAGTGTTCATTAGATCAACAAGTCCCCTCAGCACTCTTTTCAGCAATTAACGATGTGGCTGGCTGAACCATGCAATTTCTGTCAGTCTGTTCCATTCCTCTACCCTGTGACAAGGCATCAAGGACCTTGTGGAAATTAAAGTTGCTCCTTTACTTCTGACCTTACTCAAGGATGTTATTGCAAGTAGTTTATACTAAGACTGTGGACAAGTTGGATGAGATAGGTATTGAAGAATGTGGATCAAATGCATGCAAATGAGACTAGATCAATTGTGCAAACTGAGTGGCATGGACAAGTTGGGCCGAAGGGCCTCCTTACATGCTGTAAACCTCTACGACTATGACTAAAGCAATTTTGCACTACTAAAGAATCTTGACGGCTTAGAGCATTAAGCTTCTTCAGCAATGTTTAAATGTCAAAGACAACCAAAAATGACCACGAATGAATGATCCGTGACCTTCACTAAGTGTTTCCATTTGGTTACTATTGTAGTTTCTGTATGAAAAGCACAATGAAAAATATCAGAAAGCATGCATCACTTCCTTCACAACATTGTGTCAAGAGTTTTTCTGCTTATGTGCGGGAACACTGTACAAGTATTTGAGAAGATAGTCGCTATGTGAAGAAGGGGAATCTTCCCAAATGTGGAATATTTAAATATTAAGTATAAGTTGGGGGGCGCCTAAATATTTAATCCAAGCCAATCCAAAGATTTGCATCATTTAAGGGAAAAACTTTGTCACAACTGTTTTGTTGTGTAATCCAAGAACAGCAGCTCCAAATCAGCCACTCACAGGAAATAGTGACACCATCCCGGTGGTGGTGGAGTAGGGTTCCAGTGATGAAGTTTGTCTGCTCTGATCATTCATCTTTTTTTCCCTTTGTTTCTCTTCTTTTCGAACTCACTTCCTTCTACTACCATAGGCAGTGGTGATGAATCCCAGCACGGATTCGAGCCAGCCCAGCGCAGACCTTGTGGTGGCTGAGAATGGGTTCCTACTTAATTTTCCAGAGTGAGCACAGTACCTGGTGTTGGAATTGGTGGTTGTTAAATTGGCAGAGGCGACGTCAGTGAGGTAGGCCCGCAGTGAAAGATGGCGCCTGAGGAACAGCGACTTTGTTGTTGGTTGGGTTCAACGATGGCAGGTGGTGAAGGTGCAGTAGAAGGGGATCAAAGCAACATTGACGAGGCGGCCCAGTGGCACTGAGAAGTGACTCCAACGTTGGCAATATCCGGCACAGGTGGTCTCAAGAACAATCAGCCCAACGGCAGATGATGCTGGAATTGCCAACCTCGGCATTATTTGGGTCCGGTCTAGACCATGGAGAAGAGATGGAGGCGCAGGCATTATTGATGACGACCTGACTCAGGATGGATGGACTCTCTTTTAGCTGTACCTTTCTGTGTTTTTCTTATTTCGAAAACTATTCAAAATGCTGCCAGATTACAGTGGGTGGAAAAGCTTTTCGCTGTATTTTACTGTTCTTCTCACTTGTGATAACAAAGTCATTCAATCATTCGAAATCTTGATATCAACTTTCCAGCAAATCATGTTTAAAAAATCTCATCTCTTAACTCAGAAATGACTTTGATTCTCAAAACATTTTGCTAGAAGGTAAAGTTACCATTGTCCTGTCAGACCATAGGGCTGCTCTCTCACCATGTCTCAGGTGATGGGAGAGATTGAGAAGAAAGGTCCCTCATTGTGACTTTAGTCGGTGCAGGAATTGAACGCACACTTTTGGTGTCACTTTGTATCACAAACCAGTTTTCCAGCCAACTCAGCTAACAGATCCCTTCAAATGTAATTGGTTACTTAAATAGGTGAAAAATAATTTGTGAAGTCTCAAAATTGGCAATATTTAGACAAAAAAAAGGAGATAGATAGTTTCCACTCTATGTATACAAAATTGCATTCATGTTTATGATTAATGTTAAAGTTTATGACCAGCAATAAGATGTATTTATACAGCAACTTTAATGGAATGAAATGTCCCAAGTCGCTTCATCAGAACTTTATAGAGGAGGACACAGTGATATACAGAGCAAATCTGTCAGTTCACAAAAAGATGGGCCAGCAGGTCGGTCTTAAGGTGAAATAGAGAGATCTAGGGAGAGAATTCCAAGGCTTAAGGCCTGCAACTGAAGGCGTATCCACCAATGGTGAAGCAATTATAGCTATGCTCTCACAAGAAGCCAAATTAGAGGAACACAGACATCCTGGACTGCTTGCAGTTTGAGATGATTTCAGCAACAGGAAGGGACCACAGAGGGGTTTGAAAACTAGGATTTTTTTTTAGTTTAGATATTGCTTCTGGTCAGTTCAACTTCTCTGAAAAAATCTATTCCTCAGTCGTGATTTTGTCACCTGTTTTACATTCAAAATATTTTTGTTTTGAAATATATTGCTTGATCCATTTAAAACTGAGAATTTGGTGATGTTTTATTGAAGCAGTTACAAATTATTTTCCGAATTGGAATATTTAGACCACCATTTGTGAAAAGCACATTTTTAAATGATGGAAAATGGCTCAAGAGCGAGAGAGAGAATTTCTATTGGATTTCAGAAGTTGATTTCTTAGATAATCAAAATAAATTGAAAATAATTAAATGTCATTAGTATCAAAAGGACCAGCTTAAGAATCATCTTGAAGGCATGTAAATTCATGAAAATTACTGGAGATTTACCAAAGTGACTAACACATCCTATGAGGCATAGTCAATTCACAACACAATGATTTTTAAAATCAGTGATTGCAATTTGTGCTAGAAATATCTGTTTTTTGTAATTGTACGTGACCCACCTCAGAAAAGCAGCAAAAATGAGTGGTGATTCTAAGTCAAGTTATTTTCAAATGTATTTAAATTTTCAATAGCTTATTTGCATTTTATATAAAAATGCAAATAAATATGAAATAAATATGGAATGATGAATGTTTTTGAGGCAGCTGTGTAATATTGAATTTAATCTATATTAAACTTAAGTGAACAACTGGGAAAACATTTCTTGACAGTTCAGATAGCTGTCAGGAAGACTTGGCAGCACCTTCCCTCAGGATCCCAGGCAATTGGGAAAGGTCTCATATTGTACAAAATTTATGAAATGGGCATGTTTTGATATCAGTATTTCAATTACATCAGGTTGCTTTCATAATATTACCATTCAAAAATTATAATGATAATCCTTTTCTTAATCACAGTTTAACTTACCATTACATCAAGGGATATTTTATAATTACTCCTGCTCCATGGCTGATGTCATAGGAGAGAATGTTATTTACGTGAATGCTATGTGCAACAGCTGACACTTAAGTGGAACCTCGGAACAGTATAACATTAAAACTTGCTTCATAGGAGTATTGTCAAACAAAAACATTGAGTTCTGTAAGGAGATTGAAGGGCAGGTGGTCATAGATGTCAGAAGAAATTACAAAGGACAGGTAGATTTACAGAGGGAACTTCAGAATCTGGGACCAAAGTAGCTGAAAGCATAACCACCAAGAATGACAGTCAGGAAATGAACAAGAGGCTAGAATTGGAAGACAGTAGATGGCTTATGAGGTGATAGAGGTGCAACAAGTTACAGGGATAAGGGGGAGCAATGCTATGGTGGCATTGAAAAACAAGAAAGAGTATTTTAAAATTATGCTGCTACCTCAGGGAGAGTTAATGTAGGTCAGCGAGCATAGCAGTGGAAAGGTTTAAAGTGAGTTAGGATAAGGGAATCAGTGCTTGTGATGAGGTGAATTTGATGGGAGATACGACATTTGAAGCTGTCTGGAAGAGCATTGGAAATACTAACCAAAAATGACTAACAAAGGTTGAGTTGAGGATTTCAGCAGCAGTTGAACTTAGACTAGGGCAGAGTCAAGACTTTCTTCTATTTGTTCATGGGATGTGGATGTCATTGGCTAATCCAGCATTTATTGGCCATCGCTAATTGCCTTAAAGAATGTGGTATTAAGCTTCCTACTTGAACCACTGCCGTCCTTGTGGTGTGGGGAGACCCACAGTGTTTTAGCAAGTGAGTTCCAGCATCTTTGACCCAGTCATAGTGAAGGAACACAGATATAATTTCAAGTCAATTGGCTGTGTAGTTGGAAATGGAATTTGCAGGTGGTGGTGTTCCATGCGTCTGTAGCCTTTGTCCTTCTTACAGAATAGGATTCTGACAGTCTTGGTAATGAAGTGTGTCCAGTAATTTACTTAGAGGTCATAAAAGATATTGAAAGTGAGACGGTTCCGTTGGAGGCAGGAAACAGAAGGTGCATTTAACTGCACGTCACAAACTTACTCCAAATGGCTATGTGCCGTAAAGCATGATTTTCATCGGATTGCATCTTGGTGATCTTGAGCTGACACTTATTCATGGATGATAAGCAGGAATGAAGGTAAAACACTAGGGAAGTAACACATATTCTGGGCCTAAATGAGTGTCATTGGTATAACCACTGTGTGTCTATAGTATGAAAATTAAGAGAATTTCAATGTTCCCAGTAGCCAAAGCACATGGATTGCTAGGGCCCAGGGTAGTGTAGGAAAAGATTGATTTCAAGAATGTTATTACTGATCAGTAAGTTTCTCTTTTTTTGGTCAAAACCTTTAACGTTTTATTTACATTCAATGAAACTGCTTCAGTGTTGTTGTCAATGTTCTCGCCAGGTTATAGCTGGTCAGCTCCAACAAGCTCCCAACAGCCAACCATCCTGGTAAAATCTTAGGAGAGCAGAAGGTGGGTTCTTAAATAAGCTCTCTGATGACTTCAAACAAATCAATTGAAAAGAAAGGTATCTTCTCTTTCCTGCCAGCCGCTCCTCTTACCCAACCTCAGAAGAGAGTTCAAAGTCAGGAACAGATATAGGAGGTTGGCACACAGGTAGGCAGTGCCATTTTCTTTAGGCAAAAGTGAGGCCTGCAGATGCTGGAGATTAGAGTCAAGATCAGAGTGGTGCTGGAAATGCACAGCAGGTCAGGCAGCATCCGAGGAGCAGGAAAATCGACGATTCGGGCAGGAGCCCTTCATCAGGAATGCTTCTGATGAAGGGCTCTTACCTGGAATATCGATTTTCCTGCTCCTCAGATACTGTCTGACCTGCTGTGCATTTCCAGTACTACTGAGTGCCATTTCCTTTGCTGAACTGCCTATGTTTAGAGATGGAAATGTTCCAGTCCAAAATTGCCAATGGTCTCCTTCAGCCCGATCAAGGAAACAGGTGGAGTAAACAGCAAGGGAGTGAATTTTGTGGTGGGAGCAGAAAACAATAGATCTACACTTCTCAAATTTAGTTGTGGTGTGGAGGTGTCAGTGTTAGACTGGGGTGGACAAAGTCAGAAGTTGCACGACACCAAGTCAGAGTCCAGCAGGATTATTTGAAATCACAATCTTTTGAAGTGCTGCTCCTTCGTCACTTCGACTGATGAAGGAGCAGTGTTCTGAAAGCTTGTGATTTCGAATAAACCTGTTGGATTATAACTTGGTGCTATGTAACTTGCAAATTTAGTTGGAGGGAGTTTCTGCACACCCAGTAATTGGATTCCAGGTTTTAGAGACAGTGCAGCAGGGGTGGGTAACATTAGCATCAAGGGTTTGTTTACAAACAAATTCGGCAAAGGACAGCATGTCCGTTAGGAATCGGGGAGTGCCATATTTGATCCCTGGGAGACTCCAGCAGTTACAGCTCAAGAGAGGCAAAGCAAGCCATTGTGGGTGATACTCTGATTACGACTGGACAAAAAAGAATGGAACCAGTCAAATGCAACAGCACTTTGCTAGATAATAGAGGAGTATGTTATTATGTCTGTGTGAAGCATCCTATCGAATCTTGTCTTTCAGAAATTCATAAAACACATTGTTTTCAACAAATTTTACTGAAGTATGTTGACAATGCAACAAACATTTTATTCAGAACATAATATCAAAAATAATATTGAGAGAAATGACTAATTATTCCTTTCTGATGATATCAGTGAAGAAGATCATCCCCAATGAGGTTTTTGCTGCAACTCTTAAACAAGGACAAACTTAAAAGCAACCCAATGCATGATTATTAGCTTACCTTGAATGATCACCTTTTACTTATTGACAATGATGTTAACCCGATGCCAATGGTGGGTTTGATAAATTCATGAGGGCACAGTGATGGTAACTGAACTGAAAGGACTTGAGCAACCATTGGGAAACACTGTAAAGTAATACAACTCCTTGTCTTTTTATTCCTCTTTTGTACCTAAGATTTGTACCTAGGTACTTGTACCTAAGATGGTGCCATGAGGCGACATTCTAAAAGTTTCACTGTACTCCTATACTTCTGTAGGTGATTACACATGACAATAAAGAATATTCTAAATTTAGAAAGGTTAATTTCAGGGAATGCAACTGTGCAACTTTCTTTGCCTGTTCAGTCAATGGGCCATGGTTCTTTTAGTGAGGTTTTGATTGATATTTTGTTCAGATGGAGATCAGCATGTCCCAGATAGCTGACATGGCTGAAGTGAATAGACGGGTAAAAAATGAGGTCTGCAGATGCTGGAGATCACAGTTGAAAATGTGTTGCTGGTTAAAGCACAGCAGGTTAGGCAGCATCCATAGGAAATTCGACGTTTCGGGCATAAGCCCTTTATGCCCGAAACGTCAAATTTCCTATTCCTTGGATGCTGCCTAACCTGCTGTGCTTTAACCAGCAACACATTTTCAACTGAAGTGAATAGACATCAATGAGTAAGCCAGGGCTAGGAATTGGTTTGGACTGACTAACAGTTTCAGAGAGAGTACACTTTTCTCAACTTGCACCATTATTGAGCAAAGGAGAGGGTGATGAGTGGATCTATTTGTTTTCTTACACCAACTCAATTGTCAGCAGTGGTTGGGGAGCACAGGACATCTTGTAGAGGGATGGATTTTATTTCATGGCGATCTTCACTCGACACATCCTAGTTTCTGTCAATCGGCTGTGCCTTTGTGTACCAAAAAGCCACATAAGGAATTGCCTTTCCTCCATCAAGGTCTTCTTACCGGTCAGAAATGATTCTGGAGTTCTCAACTTTGTAAATGGGTAAATGATTGTTATGACAAACAATTTGAAGAACATAAGAAATATGAACCAGAGAAGGGGATTCTATACTTTGAGTTTGCTCAATAACACTCAATAACATCATGGCTGAGCTTTTATACAATCCACCTTCTTATACAATTTCCCATAATCTTTATTTCCTGATTATCCAAAAGTCTACTAATCTCCATCTTAAAGATACCCAACCATACCTGCAGGACTTGAGGGTAGAGAATTCTAAATGTTTTCAAACCTATTAACCTCCTCTGAGTCTATATGTTTGACCCCTTGGTCCAAAACTGTGACCCTTAGTTCTGGATTCCCCAGGCAGGGGAAACATTCTCCCAACATTTAAAACCCTTAAGACCTTTTTTTATTTCAACTGGATCACCTTTTTTTTCAAATTTATTACAGTGTAAGGTTGCATGTTCTCCCTCTGAAATAGAATAAGTTCTCAGGAAATGGTACCTCAGTACTTTTCCTAGGTTATTTTCCATCATTTGTGTTTTGTATTTGTATTATGTTTACAGACATCAACATTTGTATTGTTTCGTTGACCAGAATAGAGGTTTCTCGGTTTATGTAGCATGGCAGGCAAAAAAGATCCAAGCTGCAAAATGTATGGCTCTAGTGCAGCTGAAATTCTTTGATGTCATCATTTAAAAATAAACTTCAAGTGTCTTTGTAATGCTCTAACGTTCCTCAAAGAGGAATACTAAAGGAGGGAATGCTGGGACCAATATGCAAGCTGTAGCTTTGGTCTATGGAAGAATAATCCATTTTATTCTGCATGACCTGTAGGCTTGGAAATGTCAGGTGGATGTACAGGATGCTTTTTAAGGTATTCTTACCAAAACCACATCTCTCAACACTCAATCACACTATGGTTAGACATAGTTGTGAGACTACTTTTTGTATATCTTCCTGAACAAAAACAGTCTACATGTGGTAAGTAAATCAATATATGATTCCAGTCCATACTGTAATCCTTTATCATTGAAATGGGTTTGCAGTAGATTTCAAAGTGCACGTAGCCATAAAATAAAAATAAAAATAGAATACAGTGAAATTCATTCCAGCTTGCCTATTGATTTATACAAGTACTTCTCAAATTGATACGTTCTGAAAATTGAGAACAATAGGGAACAGACTCAACTGTGTTTGATGATCATTCTCACCATCTCCTATGAATAAATGCATATCCAATTTATCTTCACATTGCTTCTGAATGCTTTGTTTGCAGCAATATTTGATATTTTGTTATCCAAAATTGATGGTTTAACTGATGCAGTTAGCTATGACCCATACTTCAAGCTCTCCATCATATTTACCTCACAATATCTTCATCAGAATCTTTGGAATCATTCAAATCACAAATGAAAGTGCAGGAATAATCAAAAGACAGTGAACCAGACGTCTTATTTGAAGTAAGAGATTAGTTTTTCAGCATTTGTCTTTTAGAAAGTATACTACCCTTGCATTTTGAGATTCTCAGGGTCTATTCTCACTAAGGGAAACCAATCAAGGACAAAACATGCATGATTTCTTTGCTTCCACTCTGGCAGGCAAAATTTTAAATTGAAAATGCACAAGTGAACGTTTATTTACTATTTAAGATCTTAGGCAAATAGGTTCCGTCAAGGTCCGAATGATAAACTTCATACTTTTATGCATAGCTATATGTTAAATAGTATTTTTGACAGTAAGACCTCCTTCTTCAGTTTAAGCATGCATTAAATTGTGATGCTAACAGACTCAATGATTAAACTCCCCCGCCCATTCCAACAATGACATGCGAGTCCTGGGCCTCCTCCATTTCCAATTCCCCGTCACTGGACGACTGGAGGACGAACGTCTCATCTTCTGCCTTGGGACCTTCAAACCACATGGCATCAATGTCGATTTCACCAGTTTCCTCATCTCAAATCCTCCCATCTCATCCCACATCCAACCCTCCAACTCGACACTACCCTCATGAATTGTCCTACCTGTCCATCTTTCTTCCCACCTTTCCACTCCACCCTCTGCTCCAAACCTATCACCTGCATCCACCTATCACCTTCCCAACTACCTTACCGCTGACCTTAGCCCTCCTCCTATTCATCCCTCAGCTCCCCCCACCCCACCCCCACCATATTTTTAATCAAGACCTTATGCCTGAAGTGTCAACTCTCCTGCTTCTTGGATACTGCTTGACCTGTTGTGCTTTTCCAGTGCCTCATGTTTTGTCTCTGACCTCCAGCATCTGCAGTCTTCGCTTTCTTCTATGTACCGGGACACTGAGCACCAAAGCCAATAGATCATCTGGATGTACCTGAAGTTCAAAAAATGCTATTCTTTACTATTTACACTATTAACTTATTTCTGTCTAAAAGCTAGCCATGTTCATCTTGCATTTTCCAATGTTATTCAATTTAACTCTCTATTCCACACTTTCACAAGTTTGTGAGTGAAGTTAATAAAGCAAAATGATTTTTCCTCTCTCACTTCTGAGCTTGAGATTCCTTCAATTACTTACAGACTTGAGACTGTGAAAAATAACTTGTTCATGTTTAATAATTTAAGTTATAAAGTCAACATATCTGCTTTAAGTTATATTTTCTCTAGTGCATACATTTCCAGTTTCCTTAACCTTACCTTGTGTTTACTTAGGTATCAATAAAATTTGTCTTCGTCCAGTAGTACTACCTACATGATACAAAATGAATCCTAGCAGGTTCCATAGCTTGGCATAAATAAGGAATATATTCTAAACAGAACTGAAGGTATAATGCAGTTTTGATTAATTGTTTCTTCTCAATTTTGAGTTTGCAAAAGTGTGATTGCTTCACGTTTGAGGTCACTTCCTTGGTTCACTTTCTTCAGCTTTATTAAGAGATGGATATATTTGTACACATGAGAAAACATGCTATAAATCTCAATGGAAACCAATCAATGGCGCATATAATTGAGCTCACACCAAGATAGTCAGATTTGGCAACCGTTTTATGAAGGTCAACCTGTAACACAATAGCCCAACAACTGCAAATTAACTGCTCTATTATACCACATACTTGTGGTTTTCTTACCTGTGTGTTAAGTTCATCCTCTCTCATATCCATGCAGGTCAAGGTGGGCATATATAACTTAGGTATTCTGCCCAAATTCTATGCATTCCTGTCAGTTAACACATTGCTCCAAGAAGTAGATTGAGCTTCAAATCTATGAGAAGTGTCAGTTTATCAGGCTCTGCTCTGCAAAAATCAACTTGAGCGTATTTACTACAGAAAGGCACTGCTTGTTCTAAGTAAGATGTTCAGCATAGGAGAAAGCAGCATGAAAGACTAGACCACCACAACACTGCTGCAAAGCCTCAGAAGGTTTCCCCTCCACAACACCCCCACATTTAAACTCTCAGTTTGTAACCCATGTGCTGAGAGTGTGCAGCAGAGATGTGCTAAAGAAAGATGCTGCGGGGGAGAAAGAGAGACTCTAAATCAAGAGAGGTTCTAGAATCTATAGTACTGAATTTAAAATCAACCTGGATGGTTTGGTTGTCAGCGCATGCATTCTGCCACCACCAGGACCACCAGTTCCACCACCAACCCTAGGAGCACCTCTTCCCTTCAAAAGGATATTTAGAAATAGACTAAACAAGGCAGTTGTGTGTCCTACCTCTACTTTTATTCCTTCTTCCCTTCTTTCGTCCCGTGGATGTGCTGCGTGGTGCCTGCTGGAGGTGCGAGATCTCAATTGGCGTGTTTGTTCGAAAACTCTCCTTGAACTTCTGCATCAATGACTGCACTGTATCTTGAGTCACATCAGCGGCTACAATGCGTCAATTTTATCATTAAAATGTGAAAATGTTACATCTGCAAGTTCTATCAGTTGACAATCAAACCGAGTAAGGACAAAACTATACTTACATTTTTTATAAAATTAAAAGCCTCTTGACTTAATAAATAAACAAGACTGAAGTGTTTTTTAAAACAAAGAAACAAAAATAACTCCAGTGTCTGAGCTGTTGGATAGCCAGTCATAAATCAGTAATCTACTTTGTAGTATCTTCGCATTACTACTAGTAGGCAAGGAGTTGTTGCATTTGACAAAAATAGCATATGCTAGG
This sequence comes from Hemiscyllium ocellatum, assembly GCF_020745735.1. Lineage (NCBI taxonomy): Eukaryota > Metazoa > Chordata > Chondrichthyes > Orectolobiformes > Hemiscylliidae > Hemiscyllium > Hemiscyllium ocellatum. The sequence goes on along the minus strand of NC_083421.1, from coordinate 32,898,042 downwards.
TGATTCTACTGTGGTTTAGCTAAACCTAAAATCTGAAAGGATTCAAATTTCATTTTGAATCATTACTATTATGGTTCTGTGGCAAATAGAGGGCAATTGATCACTGGTTACTTATCTAATGCATATGCATACAAATAAACCACTGAAAAGATCTAACTTCATCGACCTTATCCCTCTCTCATCCCCTCTTTTCTAAGCAGCAGCAGCAGACACATCCATTCTAGATATTATCAAGATCTGCTAAAGATGTCTGTTGGAGGCAGGAAAACAAGCCAATGTTAAAAGTTCTGAGGGCCAAGTACTCCATTTAATATTGAAGGAATAAAAAGAGATGGTTAGGAATTACACTTATGATAGATCACCTCATGATTTGCTCACAGTTTCATTTGGCTTCCACTCAGACCAGTATAAATCAGGATGGTTTAGTCAGTGAGCTAGGACTTCTCCTGTACACATAACTGCAGACTGAACACCCAACAGAATGTTACGTATTGAAGCACTCGCACGTTGTGCTTTTCATGCATTCTGACTCCTAAATCTCCCAGTAAAAAGTGAGGTCTGCAGATGCTGGAGATCAGAGCTGAAAATGTGCTGCTGGTTAAAGCACAGCAGGTCAGGCAGCATCCAAGGAACAGGAAATTCGATGTTTCGGGCCAGAGCCCTTCATCAGGACTCCTAAATCTCCCAATCTTCCTCAGATATAAGGCTGGTCCTAAAGGACTGGTGAATTGCAAATATCAGACATTATTCGTGGCAGAATAAACTTGGCAGTTACAGACCAACCAATTTAATACCACTGAGAGATTCAATAAGCCAGGAGAAAATCAACAGCCATGGATGGGAAACTTGGAAAACTGCTGTTTACTATTTCAATGAAATAACAGAGTAGTTAAGGGTGTGTAATTATTGTGTGCATGTTAAATTCCAAAATACATTTAATAAAGTACCATACTTTAGGCTTGTTTACAGAAGTAAGAACAGAAGAAATAGGAGCAGGAGTAGGTCATCTGGCCCAGCAAGCCTGCTTCGCCCTTCAAAAAGATCATTGCTGATCTTTTCATGGACCCAGTCTACTTACCCACCTGCTCACCATAACCCTTAATTCCATTACTGTTCAAATAGCTATCTTTGTTTTAAAAGCTTTCAATGAAGTAGACTCAACTGGGCAGGGAATTCCACAGTTCACAACCATTTGGGGGAAGAATTTCCTCCTTAATTCAGTCCTAAATCTGCTCCTCCTTATTTTGAGGCTATCCCCTCTATGTCTAGTATTACTCGCCAGTGGAAACATTCTCCCTGTTTCCATCTGACCTATCTCTTCATAATTTTATATGTTTCTATAAGGTCCCCCCTCATTCTTCTAAATTCCAGTGAGTACAGTCCCAACCTACTCAATCTCTCCTCATAAAGCTACCTTCTCAATTCTGGAGTCACCCCAGTGAACCTCCTCTAAACCCTCTGCAATGCTAGTACATCCCTTCTCAAGGAAGGAAACCAAAACTGTACATAGTACTCCAAGTGTGGCCTCACCAATACCCAACACAGCTGCAGCATAACTTCCCGGAGTGTGAGATAAAGAAGCATGTAGTTCCAGTAAAAAGCTGTCATCCAGAATGACAGTAGATTTGTCCCAAGGTTCAGCACCAGGACTGTTACTTGATCTATGCTAAATATTTGAGGTGGTTGAAGAGTGGGGCTCGGGAATGGCAGGATGTACATTTCATAATTTCCTGATGCCAAACTTGTAAAGCTTGTCAACAATGAGGAAGTTATTATTTTTAGAGGATGGCACCAGATTGGCTGAAAGAATGAACTCATGGCAGATTAAATTCAACATTGAAACATATGAGGAGATACGTTTCGTTTGGAAGACTGAAGGAAACAGTCCTCTCTTTCTCTTGAAGAAAACATATGCCAAATGAAAATATCTTCAAGATAGTGTAAGGTGGGGTTGTCTGTGCACAGATATCCAAGAGATAGGATTCAAAAGTTGGAGAGGCTTGGTAATCTTACATAAAAATTTAAGTTCAACCCGATCTAAGATATTGTGTTCAATCTAGACAACCTATTTTCAAATCTTTAGAAGAGTCTGCAGAAGAAATTAATTTTAAATAGTTCCAGAAAATGATAGTTATATTGATACACTTGAGAAATAATGTTTTGGAGGAAGAAACAGGAAGAGGAATTTTGGTGAAATTGTTTAAAAACATCAAAATGCGAGTAATTAGCTCAAAACTCATGTTTCAGAATAGTTCATGTGGTTTTAGGAATTAATGTAAAATTTCAGATAAATGGAAACATTTGATTAAGAAATTGATTCATAACTCTGAAGTAAGTGTAAATCAAATAATCTTGAAATTATTCCAAATCAAAGCTAAATAGAAAGAATTTGGCCAACATTGGACTTTTTGATGAAGCCAAAAAGATCTGTGTTGAAGATAAAACAAATAAATAGGTTACATTATTTCTGTTTTGAATGTCCCAAATGTGTCGTGGTGTCTTGGGATTATCTTGTGGGAGTTAGAAGTTCCTTTTGTTTAATCTACCTGCTGCTTCTCTCAGAAGAAAGTGCAATTTTGCTCTTGGGTTCACTGCAGCTCACTGAATCAGAGGACCAACAGGAGATAAATGCTAGTCAGTTATGAACCTTAAACAGAGAAAATTTAACTTTATCATTCACCGTGTGGAGTATGGGCAAGGGGTCAAGATCATTTTGGAATTCACGGGATGGAAAAATTCTGGAATGTTTGTTTGAGCTTGAAGTTAGAAGAAGCCTTGCGACAGAAAGTTGAACTTAGCCAATGTGAAGATTCCCACAGATCTTATCTCTTGGAGAAGAGCTGAAATTCTGAGGAAAAACAATCAAAGTGAATTCCAGATGACTATGTCAAAATTTAGTTGGTGCCAGAAGAAACGATTGAAGATTTAAGTTGTTTCAAACTTGCAGACGATTTATTTGAGGGGAGACAAAGGAGGGTGGTGAGGTGTAAAAAGTAGAACTGATTTTGTTACATGGCCCTTTATATGATGTCTTTTTATGCTGTACTTTTTTTGATTCAAAACCTTAATCATTCCCTAAACTCAAGAATACCAGAGATTATTTAAGGTTATTGGGCAACATTTCCTCATGGTTAGTCCAGATTAGATCTGCCAAACACTTTGATGCTGGGTGTCTGCTTGACTAATCATCCTCTTGGGAGTAAACATACTGCAGACATGAAATGACAATTAAGTTGGGTGGACAATCAACCACTAAACAAATCTGTATTGTTCAAAAGCTTCACCTGATGGTGGAACTGTACAAAGTCATGCTTTCATGTTACAAAAAGAACAGTCACAACCAAAAAAGATATCATGAGGAGAAAATGTAACATCCTGTTCAATTTGAAAGTCAATGCAGAGAAAAATAACAATTAATTCTCAAGGTAATAGCTTGCATAAACAGTGTTAAGAATAGTAAGCAAAGTTTGGAGATATAAACCGTAGAGGAATGAATATTCTTTCATTTGTTGTTTAGACTATATCGTTCAGGATCAGTCAACATAACTGCTCAAGATTGTGAAATTAGTAAGTGTAGATCATGCAACTTTGGTTAATTGCTTTCTAGAATAGATTCTGTCAGGATTTCAGCCATATTGCATTAGATCTCCCCAGAGAAAATAATAGGGTAAATAAAGACCCTTTAACAAAGAAAATGAAAAGCGTTTCTTCTTTATTCCAACTTAACACCAGTTGTATACTGAGTATGTCATTCATTCAAAAAGCAGACACAATTCCTGCAGCACATGAAAATATCAATTCGCAGAGAGAAGTCAAAGAGAATGTGACCTGGATTGCAAAGAGGCATCAGCCTACTTCATCCAAGGCATGATTTGCTTCCTTCACTTCATTAGAGAGAAGACTCTCAATCCACAGTTGATAGATCTAATCCCATGAGTCCTCAAAAACAACAAATGAACAAAGGCCTGTGTTCAGAATAAAGAGCAAAGTCTCTACATTGTAGATCCTTCCCTTTTAACAATAAAAGTGGGTTAATCACAGGAGCAATAAAATGTGCAACATGTGCATTTTGTTTAGGGACACAGTCAGCCCTGAGAGTGCATATTCCTAACAGACCAAAAACGCTGTGCTCTCGAGCAGGCTATAACCATGCATGTACCTCTGCAAAAATTACACTGCTCTCCGTAATCAGGTTAACACAGTGTTTAGTTGATGTGAGCAGAAGAAGTTAGCCACCCTGGCTGGTTGTCAGCTATATTCAATGCCTTATTAGTTAGTCTTGTCCGAATGCAAAAGAAATTGTTCACCCAGACCCAAATGCAATTGACAAATACCTGGTACTAATTTAATTACATTCCTAAACGTGAGGGACAAATCCAGAGATTGCTATCAGGCTCCTCATGCTCCTTTTAGAAAAATCGATATATCAATCAGCTTATTTTAGGGCTTGTCGAGGATTTTGGTTAAGTCACATCATTTGGATAGTCCAACAGAATCTTTATCCATAATCGAATTTTTTGTTATAAGAAAGAAAATAGGTCAATCTCACTGTGAACTACATGAGTTATAATCAAAACTGAAAACATAAGTGTTATAAACTTATTTGAGGTGATGGTTGAGGTGATAAGTAACTGAGCTGTCCAGTCGACTAAAATAACACTGAAAAGAAAGAATCAATTTAAGCTATTACAGTCAACCATAGTCAATCTGAAATTGTTGTGCAGTTGCAAGCTAATCTGGGAGGCCACTTAGAAATACTTGATTTGTCAGAAAGTACTTTAGAACATCCTCAGGAGTATGCTGAGGTCATGAAAGGCACATGATAAATGCAAGTTCTTTCTTATGTTTTGAAAGAAACTTAGCCTGATGCAGTGTCTGAGGGTCTCAACTGAAAACGAATACTGAGCAACCATCAGTGAACATCACAGCTTTCAAACTTTATGGTGGGGAATAAGCTACTGTCTGAAGCAATTGAAGCAATTGAGGAACTGGTGATATCCTGGAGGTGAGATATAGGTTGGTGGAGAGTTAGGGGAAAATTGGAGGAGGAAGGGGGATCTGGAGCCAAGTGTCCTATGTTTGTGGATAAGACATGATTGGGTGATTTTCCCACATGACCAGAGTTGGGGCTGTATTGAAACAGCTTGGCTCATATCACGGCTAGTTCTGGAGCACGGCTCATCCATCTTACTGTCAGATGCCGTGTCCACTGTCTTTTTGATGTCATTTACAATGAACTGAATTGGCTTGGTGCTTCAGAAGTTGGCATTTCTGGGAGAAGATGATTTCAAACAGTTCACCCTTGACCATTGCACTCAGATGCTGCCTGGCCTGCTGTGCTTTTCCAGCACTACTCTAATCTAGACTCTGATCTCCAGCATCTGCAGTCCTCACTTTTGCTCATTGCAGGGATGTGCTGGGCTCCACCTCCTCAACCGAGGTTGGGGAGATTTGTGGAGCTTTCTCCTCCAGTTAGTTACACGCTCAAATTAACAATTGGATGTGGGGGTCATGAGCAGAGGGAGTTTGAAGGCTGATCGGGGCATGGGTAAGGACCTCCTTTTAACAGCCTACTCCTTGCTGCCACCAACGCTGCATCCCCAAACCCCCTCAAAAATAAAATGTGCCTTCAATTTCATCAGTAGAAGACAGCCACTTTGCTCACCCACAAGAAGGGCAACAAAGCAGGGCAATAGTTAGTTCAGGCCAGCAAGTTGTCATTAAGTCCACTACTCAAGCACCTTAATTGTTGCCATGTTGAGAATGTCCCCAGTGGACAAACTTGCCCAGCACTTAATTGGTAAGGTGGTGAGCCCAGGACAAGTTTCTGTCCAGAGCCAACCCATCCAATGATTTCCCTTCTCATCACCTCAAATTCCACCCATAAATCATTACGTTTCTGTAACTGATCTTTGATTTAAAAATCATTTTGAGCATTGACAACTGTGGAAGTCATTTAATTTTATGCTAAAACACACAGTTCCTCAAAAATACAATGCACCAAATCAAAATGTATTAAAATAAACTTCCTGTTATATGCTATAATACCAAGTGACAGCATGCTGCACTGTCAATCAATCTTCTTGGACTGAGAAGGCACAAAATGTTCCTTAAAATTCATTTTTGGGAAATTCATTCAGAAATGCTCTATGCTATAAATAGACCACACCATGAACAACAAATAAGTTCACCAAGTTATGATTTTGAAGCAAAATGCAATATATACGAACCAACAATGCATAACCATTTAGACTATAGTTTCATAATGACTGATTTGAAAATATTCCACTTTTTAAACTGAGTCTGCAAAGGACTGTGAAGTCATCTCCCCATGCATTCATGTTGAATCTGCCTTGCCATTGCAGATTCAATCAATGCATGCTTTTACTCTTCACAAAGCCAAAGCACCTACATTCAGCTGTGATTTGTATCAAAATCATCAATGTCACAATTACTGAAGATTTCTCAGACACCTACACAATCAAGTTGTAATGTTCTATGTCTCCAACCAGATGTTATTTGAAAAAGCAAAATACATCTTATTCTAAGGCTTAACTTTCTTGGTCAATGTACATGCAGTATTCGCTGGCTCTTGTATCCCCAATATTTGAAACAGGATGCTGAGAGAGAGCAGGGAACTATATCCCGGTTAGCTTGACATTGATAATGGGGAGAATGCCGGGGTCATTATAAAGGACTTAATAATAAAAGACTTAACCATGCTTGACAAAGGGGGATCGGTTAGCTCTGTTCATTGGATGGTAAACTGGCACCAATTACAAGGGTTCAATTCCCATATTGGATGAGATCACCATGAAGGTTCCATCTTCTCAACCTCGTTTCACACCTGGGATATGATGACCCTCAGATTAATCTACAGCCTGTTGTCTCTCTGTAATGAGAGACCCTATGGTCCTCTGCAACTATGGTGACTATCTTAGAGGTGGCACAGTGGCTCAGTGGTTAGCACTGCTGCCTCACAGCGCCAGGGACTCCCCCACGCTAGGGAAAGGATCTTTACTGTTCACCTTATTTCTGCCCCTCATGATTTTATAAACCTCTATGAGGTCACTACTCAACCTCCTTTACTCCAGTGAAAATAGTCCCAGTCTATTCAGCATCACCTTATAACACAAACCCAGCATTCCCAGCAACATCCTGGTAAATCTTTTCTGAACCCTCTCTAATTTAATAATATCCTACCTATAACAGGGTGACCAGAACTGTACACAGTACACCAAAAATGGCCTCACCGATGTCCTGTACAACCTCAACGTGATGCCCCCAACTCTTATATTCAATGACTGAATAATGAAGGCAAGCGTGCTAAACACCTTCGTCACCACTCTGTCTGCCTGTGATGCAACTTTTAAAGAACAATGTACCTGAACCCCTACTCAAGGCCCTACCATTAACTGTGTAAGTCTTGCCCTTGTTTGGTTTACTAAAATGCAGTATCCCTCTTTTATCCAAATTAAACTCCATTTGCCACTCCTCATCCCATTGGTCCAATTGATCAAGATCTCTTCGTAATGTTAAATAATCATCTTCAGTGTTGGCCATTCCACCAATGTTGGTGCCATTTACAAACTTATGAACCATGCCTCCTGAATTCTCATCCATATCATTTATGATAAATGAGAAACAAAAATGGACCCCAAACCATTCCCTGTGGAAAACCACTGGTCACAGGCCTCCAGTCTGAAATGCAACCTTACACCACCACCCTATGTCTCCTACTGTCAAGCCAATTTTGTACCTAGTTGGCAAGCTCACCCTGAATCCCATGTGATCTAACTTTACTAGTTAGTCTACCAAGCAGAATCTTGTCAAAGGCAATACTAAAGTCCACATAACAAAGTCTACTACTCTGCCCTAACCAACCTTTTTGCTACATCCTCAAAAAATTCAAGCAAGGTTAAAGACACAATTTTCCATGCACAAAGCCAGACTGACTACCCCGAATGACTCCTTGCCCCTCCAAAAGCATGTAAATCCTTTCTCTCAGAATCTCCTCCAAGAACTTACCCACCCACTGGATTATCCTTAACCTTCTCTGACAATACTATCCCATACCTCCTTTTTGCCTCCCTGATTTCCCTCTTAAGATTGCCTTATACCACTTTTGGTCTTCAAGAGATTCACTTTATACCAGTTGTCTAAAACTAATATAGGTCGCTTTCTTATTTTTAACCATAACCTCAATATCTTTGTCCATCCATTGTTCCCTGTTTTTACCAGTCTTACCCTTCACTCTAACAGGATCATAATGCCTCTGAACACTTCTGAAATCCTCTTAGTTGCCAGTCATCTCTTTACCAGTGAATTAGTCTATTCCAATTAACTCTTGAAAGTTCCTGTTTCATACCATCAAAACTTGCCTTACTCCAATTAAAAACTTTAACTTTCATACAAGGCCTGTCCTTTTCCATAGCTGCTCTAGAATTATGATCACTGGTACTAAGTGCTCTCCCACTGACACCCTGTCTTATTTTCCAACAGTAGGTTAAGTTTTCTCCTTCTCTAGTAGGTACATGTACTGATAAAGAAAATTTTCTTGAATACATTTGACATTTATACGAGGAAGGATGTTCTAACTATGGAGAGAGTGTAACAAAGGTTTACCAGACAGATTTGTGGAATGGCAGAACTGGTTTATGAAGAGAGTCTGGATTAGTTAGGACTGTATCTACTGGACTTTTGAAGAATGAGCAGGATTTCATTGAAACCACCAAATCTGAACAGTATTTGACAGAGTAAGGCTGGAAGGATGTTCTTGATGACCAGGGACTCCTGAACTAGTGGGGGCACAGCTGGAGCATATTGTGTAGGCCATTTGGGACTGAGGCGAGAGGAATTTTGTCACCCAGACATTCACAAGCTCATGGAATTCTTTGCCACAGACAGTGGCTGAGACCCAAACATTGAATGTTTCCAAGAGGAGTTAGATATAATTCTCAGAGTTGAAGGGATCAAAGGGTATGAGAAGACCAGGGCAGAGTTGGATGACCTGCAATGATCATTATGAATATTAGAGTAGACGCAAAGGGCTGAATGGCCTACTCCAGCTCCTACTTGCTATACTTCTATGCTTGCATTGTATATTGAAAGACTGAACAAAAGAACACAAAAGGAAAGGTCATCTATCAGTTGCTAATAATTAAATATTAACCGTTTCAGCATTACTGTGTGATGTTTTCAAAGAGTTCATTTTTAAACATTGATTGACAGGTGTCTCAGAGTATTATGTAACAATCTGCTTGTGATAGTGTTTGAATGGGCACAGTGATCAAAGGAGCGAGTGGCCTCTGTTGTGTGTTTCCCTTGTCTTGCTAGTACCACAGTATCGTTGGCACACAGAGACGAGGGGTAGCTTCTACTCCACCTCCAATTCTTATTCTTATATTTTGACTATCGTTGTGTTACAGAACAATTACATTTGCAACACACAAAGAGAATTATGTATTATGACTGTAAACAACTTCACATTCAAGTCATAGGTTGACGTAATGCCTATGAAGAGCCATGGTGGGTAAGCTTGGCATGGAGAATGTCAGTGGAAATAGAGGGGGGATGGGAGTGTAGAGGTTATCATAGGTTGGTATGCAGAGAGCTGGAGAGTGGGTGGGAAGGCTGAGAGGATGTGATGGTTTGGAGTTTAGGACTTTTGACGTGTTATTGATTTGAAATAAAGCATCAACACAATTCTGACACACAGAAGCAGACCCTCTGCCAGCCCGCCTCAGCTACAGCCGCTACTGCATTTGTTCCGAGGTCATTCGGCCCAATGCTCAGAAAATCTGGCCACCCTAGCATGAAAATCCCAAAGATCCAGGATGAATAATTCAGTCAATTAGTAACTTCACAAGTTGTTCATTGTGTCATGTAGAATATAACAGCAGTGAGTATTGACACTGATAGGTCACATAAACAGCAACAATAAATGACCTCTCATCTGCTTTAGTTATGTTGGTTGAGAGATAAATATTGATCTTGACCATGAGAATTCCCTTGTTCTTCAATGAAAAGCACTGCAGGGTCTTCTGGCAAAATGAACTGCATTCTAAACATCAGATTTGACACTCAGTGCATTTTTCACATTTATTTAACTTTGCTTACATTTCTCAGAGTGACTGAAAATCTTCAATAACTAAAGCTACTCAGTGAGCACCTTCCCATGGAACATTAGAATGGCAAATATAGAAGCAACTACTCCCACTTCAGTCACTGGGGTAGCACATTGGAAATCAAGTCCCACTATTCCCAGAGGAACCACAGAAGTGCAAGGCTTTTCCGAAGTGCGCAAAACTTGCCAATTTACCTCTCTTTCTCGACCCGGCTTGACACAATATGCAAAGAGGCTTCTGGACTTACTGAGAGTTATTATTTATCACAAATAATTAGAGTCTACCTACAGATGAAAATTATGAACCATTGACATATAACTTCACAAAATGAAACTTTAATCCCCTTCCAAAACTTCCCCCAGTAAGCATACATACAGAGAGACACGAAACAAACATGGGTGCCATGGGCAGAGGGCAAGACTGAGAAGGCAGTTCAGCCATTCTTCTCCCATGGTTCACTTGACTTGTCAGGTCCTGCTGCTCCTGGTACTTTCATGTGCTTGCAGAAGCACAGGGTGTCTGCTTGGTAGTTAAACTCTATGATTTGTTTGTTAAAAGCTGCAACTTACAGCAAACAGACCAACATTTTCACACATAGAGTAGTACGTGTATGGAATGAGCTGCCAGAGGAAGTGATGGACACTGATACAATTGCAAGATTTAAGAGGCATTTGGATAGGTACATGAATAGGAAGGGTTTGGAAGGATATGGGCTGGGTGCTGGGAGGTGGGATTAGATTGGGTTGGGAATTCTGGTCGGCATGGACAGGTTGGACCGACGGCTCTGTTTCCATGCTGTACATCTCTATGACTCTATGGCTTCCTTCAAGTTTAAGGGTTTTTTTTAAAGTGCACAGAAAAGGACAGCACCTTCCTTTATGGAGATTCAACAGCTTCTGACTAAATGTTTGAACCCTCAAATGGTCTGCTACCTGGAGCTGGTGGCAGGCTGGAAGCCATTGTCATCCATAACTCGGCACTGACCCAATCAGCAAATTGTTGCCAGCGCAATCTCCATTTGTACGCACCCCCTCAGTTCCAGCTCATCTGCAAATGACCACTATTTCTTGAACAAGCAGCTGGGTAAACAGTGCTTACAATGAGAGTCATTGATGACCTGTTTAAAAAAAAAGACAGCAGTGATCCTTCAACCTTGGTTTTCAAAAACACTTTTCCCATTTCAGACCACAATCAGAAATACAAGAGATATGGTTCCAAATTAAGACTCAGTTAGAGTATTTTCATATGCATCAAACCATAGTTCGATAAAAGACATTTTGGTGAGCACTTTTCCTTGCAATTACTTTAATAATTCCAAATGTTTCAATGCAGACTTCAAACTCCAGAATGCCATTTATTTTGTACTGCAATTATCCACAAACCTATATTGCAAGAAATTAGCCATGTTAGTTGAGACAAAACCAAAAATACTTATTATATCACTGAAAGAAGTAACTTATCCTTATGCACAACTTTCATCGAAAGACTGAACTATTCTGATTCTGCACCATGAGCTGAATATTGCCAATGCAGTGTTAGGTTTGGGGGCGGGTGAGCGTTGACAGGGGGCCATGCCAGGCAAGGAAATCAGGCCAGCACCTGTTCTGTCTCAGCAGTGCCACTGGAATGGGTGGCCACTACTGGTATTTCATACAATCAGGAGCCACTGCATGCACTACAATCTTCGAAGTGTGAGTGATCAGGGCCAGTCAGGCAATTCTTAAAGGGTGAACGGCAGAGTTTTTGGCAAGGGCAAGAAGGTGGCTCCTGCAGGCATACAGCTGCCAAATTGACAGCAGTAGGAGCTGACCTCTGATTCTGAAGGTTGTCCTTCACCATCACTACCTCCAAGCAATTTCCTTGGAATGTAAAAAATGGGCACCCCATCCTCCATTTTTCCATGCCTTATATGGCTCATATATCATCCTCCAGCTTATTCTTAATGAACTAATAGAATTCAGCCTGAACAGTGACAGGGAATCTTTTAAACCAAACATCCTTACATCAGCAAATGATTAGATCGCTCTTACCCTTCAGCTTGCCTTCTCGTTTCATTGAATGGAATCTTATTCTGGCTGAAATGAAGTCCTTCGACAAGGACTAAAAACATTAGAATCTCTACAATGTGAAAGCAGGCTACTCAGCCCTTCAAGCCCACACTGACCCCCCCTCCCCGAAGAACATCTCACCTAAACCACACCATCTCTGGAACCTTGCTTTACCTTCAAAACCTGAACATCTTTGGACTGGAGAGGAAACCATGGCAAACGTATACAGACACAGGGAAAACTTGCAAACTTCACACAGATTGTCACCTGAGCATGGAATCAAATCCAGATCCCTGGCACTGTGAGACTGCAGTGCTAGCTACTGAGCCACAGCACTACCCATTGGGCTCCAGATGAAAAGAAGAGCTCCAAACAGTGGGTAAAATGAGCCACTGGCCTGATTTTGCTTCTGTTTTCCTTCCTCTCACTCCTAAAAATTAAATGTAGAATTGTGAACTCAATGGGCAAGAAAATGAAGAGGCATGAAATTAGAAGAAAGGTCATGTGACAAAACAAGGTCAAATCATTCTACTGTGCGTAAATGAGCTCTAACCAATCATGGTGGATGGTTAATGAGATCTATGCCCTGATCCACATATGCCATCAAGCATAATGACATCTACTAAGCCATTTGTACTTTCAGATGGCTGGTGACCCACCATTCTCTTCACATGTCAATTCCAGTAGCAATGCAACCATTGTCCTGTGAAGTACTTGATCATTTCAATCTGCATCAGTCTTCAAATCCATTTTGAACTTGATGTTATATTGGCACCATTGTGAAGAAAATAAATATGCAGACTGAACTACTTTTGATGTGAGCTACAACATAATTATAATATTCATGATGGTGCTTAAAGAAGAGTGCAGTAGGCATTTCAAGTGGAAGCTCATCACTGTTAGTGTGTCAACTCTTGGATAAGTCTGATGTGACCCCTCAGCGGGAGAATGCTCACTCCATATCTGGGTTAGACGACTTAGCACTTCTTAATTCTGGTTCCTGTTTAAACTGATTAATTAATATCAATGTCCTCAAGTTTGCAACTTAACATCAAACTCCATTCGACATTTTGTCACAGATTGATAAAAGAGGAGAATCATTAGCACTGAATAACAATTTACAAACATTTTCCATTGCAGTGTACAAAGCACCTGAGTAAAGGACAAAAATGAACTCTTCACAATGTCCCTTAGGGAAGGAAACTGCCATCCTTACCTAGTCTGGCCTAACTGCAACTCTAGATCCACAGCAATGTGGTTATCTCTTAACTGCCATGTGGAATGGGCAATAAATTTTGTTCTATCCTTTATCCCATTAATGAATTTTAAAATGAACAGTTGTGATCACATCTTCATGCTAATTTAATAATAGAACATGGGTCAAAGATTACAAAGACTTTGAATTATAGCTTGGGTATTTGCAATCAAATACAATTTGTTCACATAACTCAATTCATTAAGATATATTCTATTTTCCTACTGTTATTCAAATTGTCCAGTACTTTCCACAGAAACATATGGTCAAAGAACTGCACAATTTGTCTGCTAGATCAAACCTGCCATTCTTCTGGCAATGTGAAAAGAAATAATTGCCAAATTCTCATGCATCTCAGGTTTATATTAACTATTAGGGGAGTGTTGTCAAACAGAGAGACTGAGGGGTTTAGGTACAAAGTTCCCAGAAAGTAGTGTCGCAGGTAGACAGGATGGTGGAGGTCGTGTTGAGCATGCTTGAGTACAGGAGTTGGGATGTCATGTTGTGGCTGTACAAGACATTGGTGAGGCAACTTTTGGAATACTGTTTACAATTCTGGTTGTCATGCTATAGGAAGGACGTGAATAAATTGGAAAGGGAGCAGAAAAAATTTCCAAGGATGTTGCCAGGCCTGGCATGTCTGAACTATAAGGAGAGACTGTATAGGCTGGGATGATTTCCCCTGGAACGTCACAGGCTGAGCGGTTACCTTATAGAGGTTTATAAAATCATGAAGGGCATAAATAAAGTGAATACCCAAGGTCTTTTTTCCCAGAGCAGGGGATTCCAAAACTAGACAGCTTACGTTTTAAGGTGAGAGAAAAAGATTTAAGAGGGATCTGAGGGACAGATTTTTCTCGTGGATGGTGGTGTGTGTATGGAACAAGCTGCTACAGGAAGTGTTAGAGGTGCGTACAATCACAACATTTAAAAGACATTTGGACAGGTTCCTGGTATAGGAAAGGTTTAGAGGGATGTGGGCCAAATGCAGATAAATGGGACTAATAAGGTTTAGGATACCTGTTTGACATAAAAGAGTTGGACTGAAAGGTCTGTTTCTGTGCATATGACTCCATATCTTCATCTCAAATAAAGTGTCCAGATGGCTTCTTTTGGAACAGTGACAATGTCCCTACTCCAGAAGGCTCAAGCCTCATCTGTACCAGAATATCATCTCTGGACAGATTGATTAGAAAAATGTTGATACTTTGGAAATCAGACCTAAGATGCATTCTTTCCATATTTTTCAAATACTTATTGCAGCAAAAACATTTTACTTATCATTCCTCTAATATCAATATATCAATTTCTGTGATCTTGATATTCCCGAATATTCAAATTACAAAGGCTTTTGGCAAAATATCATCACAGAAAATACGTAGTCAACTCTCAAAAGAAGAAGTTTTCTCTTTCAACTAAAATGACCTTTCCACAGGCTTGTATATTTTCTTATTCATAGCTTATGTGCCCAAGATTTAAAATAAAGAATTCCAGTTACCATATTTTATTGCTAATTATCCCTCATTCCTGATCAAAGTATTTGCATCGCTGGACTTTGCAAAGAGTCTTATTATTTGCCCAATATGTTATTTTTACTGACGTACTCATAATTCCCTTTATGGCACTGCATTTCATAATCAGCTCCTAAACTAATGATATAATCCCGAAAGCTCCAGAGCACTTCTCTCAAAGCAGCAGGTCCATAATTTGCTGCCAACAAGACTTAATGTCATTTAGTACCTATGTTTCTAATTTATGTAATTATTTGAACAAAAGTGACCCAGCTCAATCCCTGAAGTGCAGCAAAGTCATTGCACAAACTTAAAAAAAACATTCATTTAATCTGAACTATTAATGATTCTGCTCCAACCCATCAACAATCCATGCAGCTATCTTTCCTTTAATAATTTCTTGCACATCTTTCTGTGACACTTCATCAAGCACCTTCTAGAAATCCATCATACAACTTTCATTGTATTTCCATTATCAATGCACTCTGTAATATCCTCATAAAATGGAATTAAATTCGCCAAGCATATCCTTTCATGTACAAATCAATGCCATTGGCCCCCTAATTGGCTCATTAATGCTAATTTAATTCCACACAACATATTTCAGGCGTTTACTTATAACCAAAGAAAGAGGAACCAAACAAAGAAAGCAAAAAAATGGCAGATAACATTCAATCTCATTTCTTCCTTTCCATGAATACAGAAATATGGTTGATTGTGAGCTGCCCTTCAAAGTCGCCTAGAAATCACTCCGTTATATCAAACAGCTACAAAAGCGCCAATTTGGAGAGTAAGTGGATGGATGACCTGGCATTGACCAATGCACCTGAAATGATAATGACCCATCCTGCCCTGTCAACCCTGCAAAAACCTCCTGGGGCATGTGCTACAATTGGAAGGGCTGTCACCCAGACTGAGCTTACAGTGACCACACGCCTGACATTATACCCTGTTTACCTCCATCACCACCTCAGATTTGTCCTCTTTCAGCAACAGTCCTGGCAGAGGTGGTAGCACAGTGGTAGCCAATGGGGAGAGAGTTGCCCCGAGAGTAAACAACATTGATTCTGGAGTCCATTAAGTCCCACTATCAGATAATGAATTAGTACACCCTCACGTATAGTACTAACAGAAAAGGCATAGCACGGGCACAGAATGTACTCACTGTTGAGTGAACAACAACAATCATGAGTGAGTGTGACCTGGCAGCTGCACTACTGACTGAGGTGGTGACAATTTAAATGACATAAATGCCAGACTGGGCAAATGGCAAGTGTGAGGGAACCACCTAAAGTGAAAAAGAAAATTGACTTTGTCCTCACCAAGCGATGTTAAAGATGATCCACCATGACACTTTCAAAACGGTTAACGACCGCACAGCCCTGATGATGAAAAGGTACCATATTTACATTGAGGATATCTTTCATCTTGCTGAATGGGACAGACTTTGAACACATTGAACAGCTTAATACTCAGCATCTGTGGGTGTTTTCAAAGATGCCAAGCTGCACGACGTCTTCATCACCCCTGCAGACAGAGCGCAGTGTAGTTACACCTGGTCACAGGCAGACAGGTTTATCCACTCAAGGATAGGTTACCTGTTTGTGTCTTGAACTTTCTCGGTCAGATCCACCGATGTCAAGCCAGTGTTCTTCTCTGACCACTGCCTCCTGCTGGCCGAGTGTCGCCTACAGGACGAGCAGCGAGCTGGTGAGCAAAGGTGGAAGATGAACACAAAGCTGTTGACTCCGGGAAACATCGAGGAGCTCAAGAGGGATTACGCAGGTTGAAGAACAGTGAAACCCCTCTTTGTGTCCCCAGCAGATCGGTGGGAAACAGTAAAAGGGAACATCAAGAGGTTCTTCATCCTCAAAGGTGTTCAGGAGGCGAGAGAGAGGCGGGGAAAACTGTCCCAGCTCCAGGAAAGTATGCGGAACCTGTTCCTGCTGCAGACAATGGGGGTTGATGTCACAGAGGACCTCCAGGAGGTGAAGGGCCAGCAAGGCTCACTTTTTGCCTCGGAGGCCTCCAAGATAATCTTCCGGTCCAGGGTCCGCTCCGTGGAGCAGGACGCGACGTGCTCACGTTTCTTCTTCCAGAAGGTGCACAAAGAGAGCTCCGTGCTCAGCAGCCTGAAGGAAGAAGATGGCTCAATAATGTCATCTCAG
This sequence comes from Hemiscyllium ocellatum, assembly GCF_020745735.1. Lineage (NCBI taxonomy): Eukaryota > Metazoa > Chordata > Chondrichthyes > Orectolobiformes > Hemiscylliidae > Hemiscyllium > Hemiscyllium ocellatum. The sequence continues at coordinate 32,880,933 of NC_083421.1, read as the reverse complement.
GCTGACGTCATGAGGATCAGCAAATCCTTCTATGCCAGTCTGTATGACTCGAAGCCAACCGACAGCGCGGCCTCCCAGTCGTTCCTGTCCTCTATCATGGAGGCCTTAGACGACAGAACACGGGAGAGACTGGACCAGCTGCTACCTCTGGACAAGCTGACCAAGGCCCTTGAGTCCTTCGAAGAGAATAAATCTCCCGGAAGCAATGGCTTACCGGTCAAGCTCTATTCTGCTCTCTGGGACTTGATTGGCCAGGACCTGCTGGAGGTGTATGTCAGTATGCTTCGGGCAGGTACCATGAGTGAATCCATGAGGAAAGGCATCATCCACTTCCTCATCTACAAGTGGAAGGGGGAGAGGGAGGAAATCAGAAATTGGAGACCAATCTCACTATTAAATGAAGATTACAAAATCTTGGCAAAGGTCATTGCCAACTGGGTCAGGTCTGCTCTGGGATTGGTGATTCACCCTGACCAAACCTGTGCTGTATCGGGCAGGAAGATCGCTGAGAGGCACAGAGGATTGATGAGAGTTCCTGAGTGGATCGCTGAGTGGGCGATCAGCCTGGACCAGGAGAAAGCCTTTGACAGTATATCGCATACGTATATGACAGATGTTCTCTCCAAAATGGGCTTTGGGGAGGGAATCTGCAATTGGATCAGACTGCTCTACACCAACATTGTCAGTGCAGTCTCAATCAATGGGTGGGAATCAGATAGCTTCCCAGTCAGATCTGGAGTCAGGCAGGGCTGCCCTCTCTCTCCTGCGTGGTTTGTGTGCTGCATAGAGCCATTTGCTGAGTCCATCAGGAAAGGATGCGAGCCTGAGAGGGGTGACTATTCCTGGCAGTGGGCGTCTACAGGTTAAGGCCTCCCTGTACATGGATGATGTCGCCATTTTCTGCTCGGATCTGCTGTCCATGCACAGACTCATGTGCATCTTTGACCAGTTCAAATGGGCCTCTGGGGCCAAGGTAAACTGAGGCCAGAACAAGGCCATGCTCTTCGGGAACTGGGCCGACCAATCCTCGATCCCCTTCACAGGTCAGGACCGACCACCTGAAGGTGCTGGGTATTTGGTTCGGAGGGGCTGGGGCGTGCGCCAAGTCTTGGGAGATCAAGATCAAGAAAGCGAGGCAGAAACTAAGCAGATGGAAGCAACGCTCGCTCTCCATCACAGGAGAAAACTGGGTCTTCAGGTGTGAGGCACTGTCAGTGTTGTTATGTATGGCACAGGTCTGACCTATTCCCAGAACCTGTGCTGCCGCAGTCACCTGGGCCATCTTCCACTTCATGTGGAGATCAAAGATGGACCGGGTCCGAAGGGACAGCATGTCTAAAGATCTGGGCAATGGGGGAAAACCACACCCAATGCTACCCTCACCCTGATGGCCACCTTTGTGTGTGGCTTCATCAAGCTGTGCGTGGATCCCTGGTATGTAAACACCAAGTGTTACTACATACTGAGGTTCTACCTGTCCCCAGTGTTGCGAAGGATGGGCCTGGCCTCGCTGCCGCGGAAAGCTCCAAGTAGTTGGACCGTTCCGTATCACCTGTCCATCGTTGAGAAATTTATGAAAAAAACACCTTTGACCACAAGTCCATCAGGAAGTGGTCAGCGCATAGTGTCCTTGAGACCCTGCGGGAAAAGGAGAGGACAGTTCCTATTGAGCGGCTCCCTGAGCAGACTGTCAAAGTCATTTGGCAGAACGCCTCATCGCCAGAGCTTTCCAACAAGCATGAAGACATGACTTGGCTGGTGGTGAGAAGGGCTCTGCCTGTGAGATCCTTTATGCACACTGCCCTCAAAGTGGCTGTGGAGGGGACGAGACTGACACACACCTTCTTCTGAAATGTGCCTATGCAAAGGATGTCTGCAGAGGAACGCAGTGGTATTTGTCGAGGTTCGTCCCGAGCAGCTCCGTGACGTGGGACTCCGTGCTCTATAGTCTATTCCCCGGGATGCACACCGAGACGAACATCAACTGTGCCTGGAGGACCATCAACTTGGTGAGAGACGCTCTTTGGTCTGTCCGAAGCCTGTTGATCTTCCAGCTGAAGGAGTTGACCCTGACTGAGTGTTGCAGACTGGCACATTCCAAGGTCCAGGACTACATCTTGAGGGACATGCTGAAGCTTGGGGCAGCTGCCGCCAAAGCGCGGTGGGGAAAGACCACTGTGTAAGGTCTGCCTGCTGAAGAAGAACAGGGGGCCCACTCAGTAATTAGGCTCCACTGATGCCTCAGCAGAATATTTGGATAGTCAATGTACAGATTTGTACATACAAATGATTAATTCTGATCTCTGTATGTAAAGAAATGGAATGTATACGTATGTATGGCATTACCAATTGTATAGATATCAAAATAATTTTATGAATAAAGTATATTTTTGAAATAAAAAAAATTGTGGGTGTTTTACAACAGAATTGTACTTAAATACCATTTTATGTACCTTATGGCAAAACATACGTCACACTCCACTATTACCATCAACCCTTGGAATCAACCTTGATGAAGAGTATAGGAGTGTATGCCAGAAACAGCATCAGGCATATTAAAAATTGTGTCAGCCAGTAAAGTTACACAACAGGAAAACTTGGATGCTAAACAATGAATGTAGCATGCGATAGACAGAGCTAAGCTAATCAACAACAAAACGATCAGGTTTAAGCTCTACAGTCCTGTCACATCCACTCATAAATGGTGTTGGACAATGAAACAACTAAAATGAGAAGGAATCTGAATAAATATCCACTTTCTCAATGATGTGGAGCTCTGCACATCAATGCAAAAGACAAGGTTGAAGCTCTTTGCAACCATCTTCAGCAAGAATTGCTGAGTGAACGGTCCATTTTTCCCTCCTTCCCAAGTTCCAGCATCACAAATGTCAGTCTTGGGAAATTTTGATTCAGTCCATGCGATATCAAGAAGTGGCTAAAGGAACTGAATATGTACAGAATATAAGCACTGCCAACATCTGGTAATACTACTAGAGATTTGTCCTCTATAGCTAACTGCACTCTTAGCCAAACTGTCTACAGCAGCGACAACACTGGTATCTGTTTGAAAATGTGGAAAGTTGCCTAAGTATGTTCTGTCCACAGGAAGCAGAACAAATCTGATCCAGCCAATTACCAGTTGATCAGTCTGCTTTTCATCATCTGTAAAGTAACAGATAGTGTCATCGAGACTGCTATCAAATGGAACTTACTCAGCAATAACCTTCTCACTGATAATGCTGGCTTTCATCACAGTGCTTAGTCCCTGACAGTAATACAGCCTTTGTTAGACTATGGACAGAGGGGGATTCCAGATGTGAGGTAACAGTAACTGCTCTCAACATCATTACCTCACATCTGGCAGCATTTTTTCTCAACATGGCATCAAGAAGCACCAGTGAAGAAAATGAGAATTAATGTGCACGCTCTCCACTGGTCAAAGTAATTCTTACATCAAGAGAAGATGATTGTTGTTGTTGAAACTAAATAATCTCAGTCCCCAGGAATAACAGCAAGAGTTCCTCGAGGGACTGTCCTTGGCTCAACCATCTTCAAGCAGCTTTGTCATGGATCTTTTCTCCATTGGCAATTTAGCTAATGACTATGCTTTAAACCAAAAACATTTGTTTACATCTCCCAACCACATAAAAAATAGACAGACAAACAAAGATAGTTAAATGATAAATAAAACAATCAACCAAAACTAGTCAGATTACTGAAATGACTCTCATGATGTGTTATTTCACAGACACAGAAGTGGACTCCTTGGTTGCTTCTCTGAAAATGTCAATCAGGATCACCTTTTCCCATTCACTCTGGCAAAGGTAGCAATACTTATAACTCACCTTTCTGCTCTTTGGGCTTCTGAAAGCAGGTTGGGAAGGTTAGGTAGGAAGCTTTCAAACCTTCATGCCGTGTCATCAGCAGCCAAGCTCAACAACTCAAAAAACATCACACAAAACAAAACTTTTAACCGCCATCCCGCCCTGATAGATTGACTCTCCTTACTTGATGCCTCATTTACCATTGAGCATCAGTTTAACTGCTTAAAAATCGGGTCTCTTCCAGATTTGTTGGAACCAGTTCCCAGGTTAAGACCCAACTTCAGCCATCTGTTTAAAGACAATGCTGTTGGGGGGATCCAAGATGGTGGCGACCCAGCAAGACTGAGTCCACAGTGCTCTACCCAAAACTTGGGCAAAGTGGGCTATCCACCCCCACCACACTCACTAAACCATTTATAATAGTTGTTAACCTTAAATAGTTACCTATTAGTACATTTAAATAGTCTAATACTAGCTGGAAAATGAGTAAAGGGAAGGGAACAGGCGGGTCTAAGAAAGCAGGGACCCCTCCCCCACCCTCTCCCTCTTCAGCTGCAACAAAGGTGTCTTCAGCTACTTCAGGAGATTTACCAATGAAGATGAGCTTTGAGGAGATGTTTGCCAGGTGGGAGGCAAAGATTGATGCTTTTATCGATGAGTCTCGGCAGAGCAGAGAAGCACTATCAGCCGAGCTGCAGAAGCAGGGCAGAGACATTCAGGAATTGGAGTGCCGAGTCAGAGAGGTGGAGTCGAAGGCCGCAGCCTCAGAGACTGCGATAAAATCGGCAGCCGACCATATCCGTTTTCTCGAGAATCGAGTCCAGAACCTAGAAAACCACATTGATGACCTCGAAAATCGATGTCGTAGAAAAAATATTCGGTTGTTGGGCCTGCCCGAGCAGGAAGAGGGAGGTCTGCTGACAGCATTCTTACAGCATTGGCTGCCACAACTTTTAAATCTGCATAATGGATCAGGCCAGGTAAGGGTAGAATGGGCCTACCAGGTCACAGTACGTGGGCCCGGCTCAACCCAGCGCCCATGCCCGGTCCTGTTCCAGCTACAGAGCTATAGGGAGAGGCAGATGCTCCTGGAAGCCTCAAGAAATCTGGGAAAAGATCCCCAAGCTATGACCCACAAAGGATCCAGGATCATGCTGTTCCAGGACTTCTCCCCAGCTTTGGTCCGAAAGAGGAAGGCATTCGATGAGGCGAAGAAGCGTTTAAGGGACTTAAATATTCAGTACTCCTTACGATATCCAGTGACGCTACGCCTTAGCCACGAAGGATCCATATATAACTTCGGATCACCGGAGAAGGCTAAGGAATTCTTGGACTCTCTTAAATAAACTGTAAGAGATTGTGGACGCTGGTCTGCCTTTCCCATTATTTTGGTTTACATCCCTTCATCTTTTCTTATCTTTCCCCCTATGTGTGTATGTGTATATATATATATGTTGGGGCGTTTGGTTAATGTTGATGGGGAGAGGTGGTTACCTTATTCTATTTTACTTCTGTTTTTAGGAGCGGGGTTGTTTTTCTTTCCCCTGTTATTTTGTGGTATTATATTTAAGTATTACATGTTGAGATTGTAATCTTATAGTTATATATGGTATTAATATTCCCAAATATATTTAGATGTGGGTGTGGGTGGGGGTGGGGTGTTCACTGTTAACTCTAGCTTTATATTATATTTGAATTCTCCTCATTTTATTGAGGAACACCTGGGTCAAGGGTGGGGCACTGGTTGGAAGAGGGTAAGATGGACTGTGGGAGAGGAAGTGACGCTCCCTGGGAACAAGGGAGAAAATCTCCAATTCGGAATGTTTTATATCTTTTATACTTAGAAAGAGTTTTTTGTTATATTGTTTTGAGTGTATCAGAGAGTCTTTACTTTTGTAAATCTTGTATGCTCCATGCTCGGGATGTTCTAGATAGGGTTTCCCCTCCCGAGGGGTCTCGGATCTGTCCAGACGATTATGGCTGAACAGTCGGTTAAGTGGTGCACCTGGAATGTCAGGGGGAGTAATTCGCCAGTTAAAAGGAAGAAAATATTATCAAATCTTAAGAAGGAGAGAGTTGATATAGCTCTCCTACAGGAGACACACCTGTTGGATAAAGAACACTTAAAATTACGACAGGGCGGATTTGATCAGGCCTTTTTTTCCTCTTTTAATTCAAAAAGCAGGGGAGTCGTTATCCTTGTCCGGAAGAACTTCCCTTTGAAAATTCTAAATCAGATAAAAGACGAATCTGGATGATATATTTTGATTAAAGCCCTCATAAATGGAGAGGAATATGGGATCTTAAATGTGTACTGCCCCCCAGCACACCCCTTTAAATTCATAACGGAAGCTTTTTCAAAACTGATGGCCTTTGGTCCCCGTCATACAATTATAGGGGGAGACTTTAATTGTATTATGGATCCGGAAATAGACAGGATTCCCAAGAGTGCCGCTGGAGTATCTCCCAGATCTAGACAACTGGCGGACCTGAATAAAGAATTAGGATTGGTAGATGTATGGAGATGTCTCCATCCACAGGGTAGAGATTTTTCTTTCTACTCTAATCCACATAAATGTCACACAAGAATTGATATGTTTTTTGCCCCATCGATTTTTCTAAATTCTATAGCAACCTGTAAAATAGGTAGTATAGCAATCTCTGACCATGCCGCTGTATACATGGAAACTAAGGTAAAGAACAATGGGACATCCGCTCGGCATTGGCGTATGGACCCCTTCCTGATAAAAGATAGCAAATTTTTAAAGTACTTCTCCCAAGAACTTAAAACTTTTTTAGAAACTAATACTGGTACGGCTAGCAATCCGTCAATGATGTGGGAGACCATCAAAGCTTATGCACGAGGTTTGATCATCTCCTATTCAGCGACCCAGAGGAAAATGAAGGGAGAGCAACAGCGTCTGCTTGAAGCTCGCCTAAAAGCAGCCGAAACAGCATACGCTGATAGACCTTCTATCACAAAATTGCAGAGGATTACAGCTCTTAGGACAGCTTTAAACACCGCGCTTACTCAAACGGCTAAAAGGGAAATATTATTTGCGAAACAAAGATTATATGAATATGGCGACAAACCGGGTAGATACTTAGCATTTCTTGCAAAGAAAAAGAAAGCCCCTCAAACTATTCCGACCATCAAGGAAAGTACAGGTACCCTGACTCATGATCATAAAAAGATCAATGCGACCTTTAAAGAATTTTATTCTGAACTATATAGATCGCAGGATTGTGAAGATAGGATTACGAGGATGCAGTCATTTTTTAAAAATTTGACCTTCCCGGGCCTGACTCCGGAACAGGTGTCGGCCCTAAATACCCCTTTAACAGTCCTAGAAATACTTGAGGCAATTAGGCAACTTCAGAGCGGAAAAGCACCAGGCCCGGATGGTTTTCAAGCTGAATTCTATAAAGAATTTACAGGAATATTGGTTGACCCACTTATGGATATGTATAATTTTGCGCATAGTCAGGTCTGTCTCCCGCCCACGCTGAAAGAAGCAAATATTTCTCTTATCCTCAAAAAAGGAAAAGACCCAGAAGATTGTGCATCTTACAGACCAATATCCTTACTAAATGTAGACTTTAAAATTCTCTCAAAAATGTTAGCACTAAGACTAGAAAGGGTACTGCCATATATTATAAAGGAGGACCAGACGGGATTTATTAAGGGCCGCAGATCATCCAATAATATCAGAAGGGTCTTGAATATGATCCAAGCCTGTCATCAGGGAAAGATACCAGGAGTAATAATTTCATTGGATGCGGAAAAGGCATTTGATAGGGTTGAATGGTCATATTTATTTTACACATTGGAAAGGTTTGGCGTTGGACAGGTGTTTACCAAATGGGTTTCAACATTGTATAATGACCCCAAAGCAGCTGTTATTACTAATGGGTTAAGATCGGATGGCTTCAGTGTGGGTAGAGGCTGCCGTCAAGGATGTCCTCTCTCACCATTGTTGTTTACACTGATAATCGAACCATTAGCAGAAGCCATCCAGACTGATCCTAATATAACGGCCCCGAGGATTGGTACAGGTAAACACAAAATTACCCTCTATGCAGATGACGTTCTCTTATTCCTCAGTAATCCTTTAATGTCAGTGCCTCGTCTAATTCAAGTTATTAATACATTTAGTGTATTCTCAGGCTATAAAATTAATTTTTCAAAATCGGAAGCCATGCCAATGGGTGGTCTGGCTATGATACCCCACTTAATGGACGGATCCCCTTTTCCCTTCCGTTGGTCCCTGGAGGGCTTCTTATATTTAGGTATTTTTATCACGCTAGTATTTGATCAGCTGTATAGGGCTAATTTTGTACAATTAATGGAAAGGATAAGGCAGGACCTCCAGCGATGGAGAGACCTTCCGACTGCCTGGCTAGGGAGAATAGCATTAATTAAAATGAATGTTCTGCGCCGTCTCTTATATCCTATGAGAATGCTCCCGCTGATGCTGCCAAGGCTAGCCCTACGTAAATTATATGGCTGGTTGGGCTCCTTTATTTGGAACCATAGACGGCCCCTTATTAAGCTGAAGAAGCTACAGCTTCCACAGGCAAGGGGAGGACTGGACTTCCCAGACTTTAGGAAATATCAGTTAAGCTCCCTACTAAGTTACATAGCTGATTGGGTTTCATCTGATCCACAATCAATTTGGCTGGATATCGAAGCCTCCCAAGTAAAATATCCACTTATTAACCTTTTATTTTCAGATAAGAGGAAAATCATTACAGACCACTGTAAAAATCCCATAATATTAAACACAATTAAGGCCTGGAATATAATGCGGCAAAATGAGGGTAACTCACATAAAACATCCCCCCATGCACCAATAGTAGGCGCATGGGGATTCCAACCGGGGATTAAAGATGCCACCTTTAAACTCTGGAGATCCAGGGGCATCTCATGCTTAGGGGACCTATTTAAAGATGGGATCCTGATGTCCTTTGAGCAGCTGCGTCTGAAATTCGGAATACCTAATGGGGATCTCTTTCAATACTTCCAAGTTCGAGATTATATACAGAGGAAGACTACATTAATAGATAGTCTTTATAAATCAGACAGAGAACGTAATGTCTTACGACCAGCGGGGGCATCCTCCGTTAGTACTATATACCATTTGCTACATGATGGAGTCTCAGGAGACATGGATGACCTGCTTAAAACATGGGAGCAGGACTTGGGGCTAGAAATCTCTGAGGATATGTGGAATGACATTTGGGAAAATGCTAGAAGAATTGCTATCTGTAACAGAACTCAGGCTATCCAACTAAAGATACTTCATAGGGCCCATATAGCTCCGGCTCGACTGGCAAAATTTAAGGCAGGAGCATCTCCAATGTGTCCCAAATGCAAAATAGAGGTGGGTACTCTTGCACATTGTCTGTGGACTTGTCAGAAAATCCGCAGATACTGGACTAAAGTGGCAAATACCCTGACAGAAATTTTAGGAACGGAAATTAGGGTGGACCCTGTATCTCTCCTTTTGGGCTTTTCGAACCTCTCATCTCTGGATATGCATGGGAAGAGACTATTTTCTATTCTCTCTTTCTGTGCAAGGAAAAATATTTTGGTGAACTGGGTGGCTGAGGGCCCCCCTGGACTTTCAAATTGGCACAGATTAATTATGGAATATATCCCCCTTAACTTCCTCACAAATATGGTGCACCAAAAGACTGAATTATTTTATAAAATATGGCAGCCCTTTTTGAATTATATAAATGCAGATATTTCGGCTATCCTAACAAGGGCTTTTATTTAGTGAAGATTTCAGACCGGGCTGCTCCGGGGCCCCTTGGGAGAGGAATCCTGCGCGAATACGGGTTTTATTATATTTGATGTTTATACATTCCGAGCATGTAAGAGACTTAGGTATACACTCTGGTTAGTTATAGGTTAGATTAGTAGAAAGTTGAGTTTTTTTTTTCTTTCTTTTTTCGTTTCTTTTTTTTTCTCTTTTTGTTTTCTTTCTTTCTCTTTTCTTTGTTAAATTATGACTATTGTATATATGATTTAATTGTACATCAATGTTTGTATTTGAGAGTTTTGTTTATTTTTGTAAATTTGCAAAAATGTTAAATTTCAATAAAAATATCTACAAAAAAAAAAGACAATGCTGTTCCTAGGGTTGCTTTGACAGTAGGGATCATTTTAATCAAGAACCATCCTGCAATTAACCTTCAGGTCTTGCCTCACAAACAAAAGCTTGTTTGTTCTGTTCTACCACACGCTGTTTGACAATTTCCACAGGTCATGTTCAGCTCACGATTTCCAATTCATAGCTTCAAACCAAAATTGATTCAAAAAAAATATAAACATAGTGAACAATCTGTGAGGGTTCTGCGAATGTTTGTATGCAGCAAGACCTGGACAGTTTTGAGGTTTGGGACAGTAAGTGGCAAGGCACAGTTTGTCCCACATATGCACAAGGCATCGACTTTCTTCAGCAAAACATCACCTAAATATGACAACATAATCTTTCTACAATTTGTGGAAGCTCATGGTATTTTTTTTCCAGGCGGTATAACACAAGTTCAGAGGCTTTTCCAAAGGAATTCATTTTGCTCCACTGCTGGGATATCTGCATCCCTGGCTCAGGTAGTGTTTATGGAGAAAGTGAGGACTGCAGACGCTGGAGATCAGAGCAGAAAATGTGTTGCTGGAAAAGCGCAGCAGGTCAGGCAGCATCCAAGGAGCAGGAGAATCAACGTTTTCAGGAATCTTCAGGATTCCTGAAGAAGGGCTTATGCCCGAAACATCGATTCTCCTGTTCCTTGGATGCTGCCTGACCTGCTGCGCTTTTCCAGCAACACATTTTCTGCTCAGGTAGTGTTTATTACCAGTTCCCAATTGTATGTGAGGAGGTGGGATCCTTGGTTTTGTAAACTGGTGTGTTAAACGTAGTGGATTATGTTAAATCTTCATACATCAGTAATTAGACCACAGCAAGGCCTACACTTTAGGAAGAATGGTAAAGACAAGGTAAGGATCAACAGGAGAAATAAAAAAATCACCAGTTACGTGGAGACAATGGAAAAGCTGCAGCTGTTCTCCTTCAAACAGAAGGTCAGAGTGAAATTTAATAGAGGTATGAAATAATGAAGAGTTTTTATAGACTAAAATTAAAAAAAACCATGGCCAGCAACAGGAAGATCTGTAACCAGAGAACTCAGATTTAAGTTTATTGATAACAGAGCCAGATACAGGATGAGAAAAAGAAATTCACAGAACATGTTGTTCTGATCAGGAATACATTGTCTGAAAGTATGATGGAAGCAGAGTCAATAATAACTTCTAAAAGAGAACTGTATATGGAAGGAAATTAATTTACAGGACCATGAGGGAAGAGAAAGAAGTTAGAACTAATTGGACTTTCATAAGGATGATACAGACATAGTGTGGTAAATCATCTCCTTTTCTGCTGTATCAATCTGATTCACTGTCACAGTGATTCAATTATTTTTTAAATCAGCTACATTTGTGCAGCATTTAAGATTCAGAAGTGACATTTTATTTCTCAGAAAATGATCTGTCCTCCACAACACACTGAACCAAAGAGTAACCAGTCAGATTTTTAATTAGCCAGAAAAAAAAAGATATTGGGCAGAACTTTACAGGGCTGTGAAGGATATGGGCTATGGCAAGATTTGTGGCAAAGTCCAATGAGAAATCTGTGTGGCCAATCTTGGGGGGTGTCGGGAGAATCTCAGAGAGAGGGTAATGAGGACAATGAGAAGTGTTGTGTGAGGTAAGGTGAGAAATCTCACTGGGATTCTCGATGGGAATCTTTCCAAAAGCCCAATGAAGCTCACACTGAGCCAAAAATACAAACATTCAGCCCACAGATTTTATTTATGTAGAAGTCATATTTGCTGTGACAAAATGTTACAAAGCAGTAAAATATCTATTAGAGGTACGCTATATAATTGAATGCTACATAATTGCTGTGCAGTTTCATTTATGACACACCTCCGCTTGTTATGTAGATAATAGCACATTAATTCCTGATTGTACTGAGAAATGATTAATTAATTATTGTTTCTGGGCTCAGAATTCATGATACTTCACCCTTAAACTTTCCATTATTATTCATACTACACAAGAGGAGATGACGGCAGAGTAACATTGTTAATGGTCTTGCAACACAAAGATCCAGACCAATGGGATGAAATCAAGCTCCATCATGATAACTGGTGAAATTTAAATTCAATTCAGAATTTAAAATCAAGAATTCAGTGCTCGGGTCCGTAATGTGACCATCCCTTCTATCCAGGTTCACTAATGCTCTTCAGGAAAGGAAATCTGCTGTCTATAACTAGTCAGGTCTATATTTGACTTCAGACCTATAGCAATGTGACTGACTCTGAAATGGCCGAGCAAAGCATTCAGTTCAGGGGAAAGTAGGGATGGGCAAAATATGCTGGCCTTGCCAATAACTCCTTCAATATCCCATGAAGGAAAAATAAGAATTTCAAGTTTGCTCGTGACCGCTAAAGTCATCTGGGTACAGATATCAATACTTAGCATTGTATTCTGTATTCTGTTGACTTCCTTAAAGACGGTATAACAAGGCTATTCCACTATCTGCACTGGAGAACTCAACATGAAGCCACGTTGACACAATTTTAAATAAAGACAGAGTGCAATGGAATTGAGAACGACTGCTCTAAATATGTTTGTGATGCAACTCAGGGCTGTAAACACATAACAATTCAATTCATTTATTTATTTGCTGGTAAGGTAACATGGAAGTAAAGCAGAAATTATTGGTTACACTGTAATGGGTTTGAGTTGATAGAGAGAATTCTTGCTCCCTGCGCAATATACTTACAGTCCATTTCTCACAAAGCCACTCAGTTATTATCTGTAAGTACTGTTGCAGAAACAAGACAGAGCTATCCAATTCTTAAGCAAAGTACAAATTGCTGGTTTTTTTCATTTAAATTGAATTAGGGGCAATATTTCTTGACACAATATAATCCATCTTTCAACTCATCGTGAAATTATATAAGGTGTTAAACTGAAGAATAAATAAACAAAACTTTTAGAGTGAAGAAAAGATATTTTCTATCTTTTTAAACATTAATTCAGCAAAAACACCCTAAATCATGCATTTACAAAAGTTTATCATATAGAATACCAAAACTAAATTAACAAAAGAACCAGGGTTGATACAGGAAACTTCGTTTAAAAAATGCAGGAAATAGGCATGATCTGGAATACTGAAAATGCCTGAAAGGTTGGTGGAAATAAGACTGAACAATATTTTGCTGAAGAAAATTGGACAATTACTTGAAGAGGTGAAAAAAAGTAGGGTTCTGAATTTGTTAGAACGTGTATGATGGCTAGAACAGTGCATAGCAAAGCAATGAGATGATTTCCTGGAAAGACACTAACAATTTGACACTAAAATATGAGGGCCATCTTGCGGCAGTGATTCTGCTGCCATTCTCTAGACATGATGGATGCAAATCAATATGTTTCGTGATATTGACTGGTTGAGGGATTATAAGTGAAAGTCTGCATTCCTATGTTGAGTTTTTTTAAAGTCTTTTTTGTTATTTACTGATGCTTAGAGGATCAAGTGTTCAACTTGGCCAATTTCATTCATATCCTACGCTAGCCACCAATTTTAATATGCACAAGAGCTAAATTAGAGTGCACATTAGAGTCCGATCATCAGATTTTTAATCAGAATTACTGTGTACAGCTTTATAGGAAAAACTTAATTCTACATTCACTCGTTTACACCCTGTAAGAATTTTATAAGTTTAGATGAGATTACCTTTATTTTTTGTAACTCTCAAGAATAGGCTTAGGTTTCTCAAACTTCCCTCATTGGATAAGACATACTCTCTCACAGGCAAATATATCACTGCACATAAACTACTTTTGTTTCTTTTTTTTGAACTATAATGCAAAATGGAAGATGGGCTGCTTGATCTGGATTACGAGCAAAGGTTTCCTACTTGAAAATTACGTATTGCATTTTATTGAGTTGTGCAATTTTTTGGAATGAGGCAGAGGGGGAAGTCAAGAATTAGTGGCACTCAGTCTTTGAGTTGAGGAATTCTGCTTGACAACAGCTTTCTAATTGTTTCAGTGTTAAAATGGCTGCAAGCCCTAAAAGTATCAAAATGGAAGAAACATCCAGTGCCTGCAGTCAGAAAGTATCCATTTCTCTCTCGGTGTGTGGGAAAAGATAGAGAAAAAAACAAGATGGTTTAAGAGGAAAATAAAGATACAAAAATAAGTAAGTCACCTGATCAGCCATCGAATCAAAGAATGAATCTCACCCTGCAGATCACAGTGTCTAATTATTGCAAAACTCAAAAGGACAGTTAGGAAAATAACTTTACGTTCTGAATTGGACTTTTGATCTTCAGAATTTTATTTACCTTGTCTTTATTCTTTCTCAACGCTAGTCTTTTGTCTGCTTTAATTGTGCTTGTGTGTATTCGTAAACTAAGTTGCTTCAAACTCTTAAGTTGCATAAAAAGGAGATCCTTTCACTTCATTGCTCCTGTTGAGGTTAAGTGTGTCATAATAAACTATGTGTTTTTTTATCTGTTACTGAAGGAAGGTAGTGTGAATTGTTTTTGTTCTGAGTAGCAGCTAGTCAGGCAAACTAGTCAGTTGAGTTGTCTCATTGAGATTTTATACGTTTGTACATTTTGTGACAGTCTGTGAAACAATTCTTGACTTGTGTAATAAAATCCACTTACACCAAAGGCCAAAATGCCACTTGGTTCCTCATTGCTTTTTGTCACTCATGAAGAAGGACACCAAGGTCCCTTTGGACATCAGCAGTTACGAACCTCATTATTTCAGAAACACAGCCTTTTTGCTTTATCTACCAATATAAGTAGCACATTCACGTCATATTCCATTCACTATGCCTATCGAATTCAATTAGACTTTGCAAGTTTCCTTGAAGCCTCACAGCATCCAGCTCACAACTCACATTCCCACCTTGATTTGTGTCATGAGCAAATTTGGAATTGCTACAATTGGTCCTGGCATCTACACCATTTAAAAAGATTGTGATTGCCTGTGCTATTAACCCTTGTGGCAGCTCACCAGCTACAGGTTGCCATTCATGTGAATGATCTATTTACCTCAAAATTTTAGGTCTGTAAATCAATTTGCAATAAAAACAAGTATATTAACCCAATCACAAGCATTTTAACTTTGCTTACTAATTTCCTGTGTGGAACCTTATCAAAATCCTTCTGAAAATTCAAATCCACCCCAAACATTAGCTATGCTAGTAACAACATGTTCAAAAGAAACTCCAATAAGTTTTTCAAAAAATGAGTTTTCTTTCACAAAACCAAACTGACTTTGCTCAGTTTTACTACTATTTGCAAAATGACCAGTGATTACATCTTTTTTAATTGATTTGACATTTTTCCTACTACTAATATTAAATTAAAAGGTCCAAGTTTTTCACTCTCTCTCTTCACCTCCTCCCCTCCCACCTTTAAATATATTTGCTCCTTTCCAATGTTCAGGTAACTTTCCATTATCTTTATAGCCTTCTCCTTTATCACCCTGGGATGTAATTCATCTGATTCCGGGGATTTATCAATTTCAGTCCAGTTAACTTTCTAAGTGCAGCTGCCTTATGTTCAGTTCTTTAGTTTCACTCGTTTGTTTAGTATTTCTAGATGGCTTCTGTTTTTTTTTACATATGTGAGGACGGACACAAAGCATTAGTTACCTTCTCAGCAATTTCCCAGTTTTCCAGTATAAATTCTCCTGTCTCCAATTGAAATGGGTCTAATTTGTCCTAGTTATTTTATTTTCCTTTCCACATACATAATACTTACTGACTGCCTTTATGTTTTTCACTAGACACATTTATGGTCTACTTTTTCATTCTTCACCACTACCTTGGTCACCTTGTTGTACCTGAAATTGCTCATGATCCCCAGGTTGAATTTTTTTTCTGGGTCCATCCTTTAATCTAATATGATTTGAAATATATTTCATCTGCTACATTTGATTCACCTTGAAACTTGTACTCTGAACCACAAAATAGAATAATGTCTATTTTTTCCTCATTATGACTGAAAACACACTTCATAGGTATACTTTATATGGTCCTTTAACAAGACATCCATTTCTCCTTGAATAATTAATGGTGTGTTTTAATTCTCAAGAATTTACTTCTTTTTGTTTATC
Source organism: Hemiscyllium ocellatum (assembly GCF_020745735.1). Lineage (NCBI taxonomy): Eukaryota > Metazoa > Chordata > Chondrichthyes > Orectolobiformes > Hemiscylliidae > Hemiscyllium > Hemiscyllium ocellatum. Next base: position 32,864,901 of record NC_083421.1, on the reverse strand, counting down.
AGCTTGGAAACTTTCAGTCATAGAGTCATAGAGATTGTCCATGCCGACCAGACATCCCAACCCAATCTAGTCCCACCTGCCAGCACCCGGTATTAGGTATAGTCAAGGCTGAGATAGACAGATTTGTCTTAGAACTAACTAACATTCACAGTGAAGTCTCCTACATTCCTACCATCCTCCCACCCGTGCATCAACTCCGTCCATTTTATTCCTCTTGCACATGTTGGCAAATCTTGTTTAAACTTCTCATTAATTTAGTCCAATCTGAATGCAAGTTCCCACCCAAATTTCTGTACAGTGAACCATAGAATCTTGCTCTCTGTCATGGCTCTCTCTCTTTCCCAGGTCCCAGCTGACTAACCTTGCCTGTAAGTTTTTAAAAATGTCTTAGACCATTCCTCTAACAGTCTTTTCCACAACAATGTAAATTATTTGGACTTTTGTATCCAGATGGAGATGCTAGTTAGTTTAAAGCACAATTGTTTACAGCCTGACCATTTTGGAATTTCAAAGCCTCACTGTTTATCTACTGTTGAATACAGCTTGCGGCCAATTAACTCTAGACATAAATACCTTCTTCCCAAAATAGATCACTTGCTTCTTTCAGAATCAAACCACCCAGTCTTGTTATCTGGAGGACTTCAGAAAAAGCTATATGACCTCCAACTCCCACAATATTATCTTAACTTAAAGTTATAATCCCAAAACACAAGTATATAAACTTTGAATTGTATTGGATAACTATTTCCATTACAATAGATTCTCTACAGTGTGTAAACAGGCCCTTCAGCCCAGCAAGTCAACACCAACTCTCCGAAGAGTAACCCACCCAGACCCATTTCTCTCTGGCTAACGCACCCTACCACAATGGGCAATTTAGCATGGTCAATTCACCTAACCGGCACACCTTTGGACTGTGGGAGGAACTCCACACAGACACAGGGAGAATGTGCAAACTTCCCACTGACAGTCGCCTCAGGCTGGAATCGAGCATGGATATCTGGTGCTGTGAGGCAGCAGTGCTAACCACTGAGCCACCATGCCATCCCAACATGTGGTTTAGTCATGCTCATACTCATTTGCTCTGAGGAGTGACAATCGGCAACAATCTGTCCAGGTTCAACCACGTTGGTGCGATGGTCAAGAAGGTGCAAAAATGCCTCTTCTTCCTCACAAGACTGCGTCCGTAAGGACTTTCATCAATTTTTGTTGATTCACTGTAGAAAGCATCCTATCTGGATACATTTTGGCTTCATACAACAACTGGTCTGCCCAAGACCATGAGAAACTACAGAAGGTTGCGAACACAGTCCAGTCCATCACTCAAGCCAACCTTCCATCCATTGACTCCATCTATACTTCTCACTGCCTTAGAAAGGCAGCTAATATCATCAAAGACCCTTCCCACCACAGTTATAATCTCATCCAAACTCTTCCATCAGTCAGAAGATACAAAAGCTTAAACACATGTACCAAATAAGTTCATGAATAGCTTCTTCCCCATTGTTATTCGATTTCTGAATATACCCTCAAATTTCAAATCTAATATTGATCTTGCTTCTGTGCACCTTCTTTGCAGTTGTAACTTTGTATTCGTCACTCTGTTCTAACATTAAAAGTTAGCTTAACATTTAATGCTGATCACACTTTACTGTATTCTCACATGGTAACATTTCTGAACTAAAAACTTTGAGTTATTAACATGTCAGTAGCATGTCCTCTGAACCATTTATTATAATGCTTCACCAAATCAACATAAATTCAAGGCAAAATTATAAAATTGGTCAAAGTATTGTCAAACTATGTTAACGTTCATCATGATTATTTCTATTTCTGCAAGTTGTAACACACTGACGTGTTGTCAAAATTTCAATTGTCTTATGGCATAGACAGCTTTATTGGCAGAAGCAAAATGCTAAATGGAGAACAGTGGAAGAAATGGAGTGCTACGTATGCCACTGGACAATTCCATCATCTATTACTATCTAATAATGGTGAGACTCTTTCTTAATGATGCAGAGCTCATTTTACTTTCTGCTGTGTTCAGCTCCAAGGCAAAATCCCAGCAATATTTCAAAGACCAGCAATGTCTCCCCAAAAGCAGGAAATTCAGGTATTAAAAGACTCATGAGGGATGAAATTTTACAGAGAACTTTAGGTAGATTTTTCTCTCTCTCTCTAATCTCACTTAATTGTATTGACTTTCAATTCATCTTCATGGTGGACTTTTTTAATCCTAGTATTAAATTACTCCACTAATGCCCCAAGCTGTAATTGCTGAATTACCCGCAGATGCAAGTAATTTATTTTGCTGTGTGAATGTACACAACCAGAAGGATTCAATTGCATCCTTTTACTTCGTTGTGCAGTATTTTAAGCACTTGCGGCAGAAATTCTCCAATTTTAACTCAGGGCAACAAGTTTGCCATTGCCATAATTTAATCAAAGTCAGAAGTACATAATGAGTAAGAATAAAAAGGTGATACCATGAATATTGGAAATAAAATTAAAAATGCATAGCAGGCCTGTCAGAAACCACTCATGAAATGATGATGAAAATCAGGGTTGAGACCCTTCTTCAGAAGAGTTCTGAGAAAACATTTGGCCAGAAATATGATGCATTGCTGTTGAATTGCTCTTAGTACAGCCTGCTTGAACTTAATAGATAAATTGACTCAAGATATTCTTTTGGATGATCTCTGAAGGACCTTTCTCAACGTTATTTGCTTGCTTTGTCTATCTTTCAATATATGGAGGATATCTTGGCGTACTGGAAGGAGTTTGTAGGTTAAATATCAAGATACTTTCAGCCTATTGAATGCTACACCCATGGCCAACAAGTCCTGAAGTAAGATTTGAACTGGAACCTTCAAGCTTAGAGGCAGGAATGTTAACAACTAAGCACTCCTGGCTCTGTGGAGGACATTAAACAAGTGGAATACTGTACACGACTGGGCAGGTGAGAGAAAGATCTCTGCATTTGATGGGTCACGTTGCTTCACATTCACTGGTTTCTTTGCAAACGTTGATACTTGTCCCTGCTCTCTAACTCTCTGGAATCTGGAAATTGGAAGCTGTCACCAAAAGTTAAATGCTTCACAAAAATGAATCCACAGAAATGCGCCAAGATAGCTTTCCACGGCAGAAAACTCAAACTGATTTCCATGTGGCCTCCACAATACTTTATATTGCAGAAGTTTATATTTATCACAAAAGCTTTCAACGTGCATGCGAACACCACAGCTTCTGCTGAAGGTAGCGCAAGAGTACTTTGAGCAGGAAGGCAGTGTCATGCCCAACAGCAACTTCTGAATGCTGATACATGGACCTAATGTGGGAAAGAGCAAGATGCTGTGGTATCGCTGTGTGATGATCCCAGCTGATGATATTATTGGACAAGTCAGATCCCAGACTGGAATCCAGCTTGATAGATCACATTTCAATTGGTTTCACTTCTACTGAAGTAGTCTTTCACTTAAAGATAAGCGCACTGTGCGACAGATTTTATTTAAACATTAAAACAGTAGTTAAGCAAGAAAAAGAATTGATGAAATAGAAGAAACTAAACTATCTACTTGTAACACAAATTCAAAGATTGTGAAACTCACAGAAAAAAAGTATCATCCCATTAATCCCAAAATTCTATTTTATAAATTGAAAGGAAAAAAGAACAATGGCTTTTGTATAGTTCCTAAGACAGAGATCTAGTATAGTACCCAAAAACACATCTTGTCCAATACCCTCACAAGTAACTCTTACACTTTAGTAATTTTCTGTGACTTGAACAACATTATTGACTGGAACTTCAGATTAGCTTCTTCTTGGAGATATCATACACTTTAGTTTAAACATGCTGAACTTTAAGTAACCTCTGCAGTGCTATTACTCACTCTTTATTCCAAGCTAATCTATTTTCATTGTGTCTCTCCTTTCCCAGGAGAACTGGTCGATACAGGAAACTTTATTCAACGCCTTCACAGGATTGTTAAAAGCTCAAATTAAAAACTAAAATAAAATTTCTCTCTCCAAGTTATGTTTTCATCTTATCTTTAAACAAAACTCTCCTGACCTTCTCAACAGGAGCTCGTTCAATTATAAAACCCTACCCATGTATGCAATGGAGCACTCATTCCAAAGCTCCGTCTCAAACACTGTGTTGAAAGAGTGAGTAGTTGGACATATTCAAACATCTTAAACCTTTTGTTAATAATTTCTGTGTCTTTGCCTAAGTAGGTTTTAATAATGCAATTAAAAGATATAAGATATCCATTAGATGTATTGTATATATAATATTGTTTGAATTTAAAAGGGCGTTGATCCAGCAATTATATACTGCCATATCAACACCCTTATAAATTCAAGCTATATTATGAGCAAGATGTCAAATGGCCTTAAAATGTAGAAGTGGGTTAAAAATAGTTACAGGACTGTGAGAGCTAAACAAAGTCGACAAAAAATCAGCACAGCTTGTTCCGACAAACAATTGGCCATTATTGACAATAAAACTGCATGCAGATGGCTAAACTTGGAAGGGAGAGAGAGTTGCTCGCAGCTGTCAATTTCTCTAACAAATTTGTGCTTACAGAGAGAAAAGCAGGAATCTTTACATTTACAACTTGTCAATAGCTATCAGTAATTATCACTCAAGTTTCATCATCCATTAGGCTGGTACATTGAATTATGATCTGTGTTATTACTTCCGATGTTTATCATATTGATTTCCAAACCTTGTGTCACTTACGTTATCCCATAATCTAGTTGTTGTCGGGGGCTCAGACGATTTTGTGGATTGTCCTTATTTAAGTCTAGTCAATATTCCAGAATTTATGTGACGCTAACTAATCAAGCTCTGACAAGGTTTACCAAGGTTAAGGAATTTACATGGACTTAGCCTGTCGTTGGATGCTGCCTGAACTGCTGTGCTCTTCCAGCACCACTGATCCAGAATCTGGTTTCCAGCATCTGCAGTCATTGTTTTTACCATGGACTTAGCCTGTGTCAAGTTCTGCTGAGATTAGTAATGTTTTGACCTTTGCTATAGTCTTAACTTGTATTGTGTTACAACAAAGGGTTGGCTAGTTTTCCCATCATTCAACTATCTGTTTCACACAACTCCACAAAGAAATAGGACAAAGAGAGAACTTGGTTCAACACTCCTAACCAAGTTCTAACAACACTCCATGAAGTTAGGCTTGGAAAAATGTCACAAGACACAGTTGTGGAGATGGCAATCTCTTGACACCATAGCTGCTCAGGGTATTTTGCACTGACATAGTTACTGTGTCACTTCAGAGGATGACTGATATGTACCAGATTTCCAGGAACTACATTATCTTCCACCCATTTTCTTTCTAGCTATTTTTCAGCTTGTAACCACGCGATCGAGCGGAGACCAGGGCCCTGTTACAAAAGCCACGTCATTATGAAATAGTTTTTTTTCCTCAGGATTCATGCATTATTAGAGTTGTAAAAAATGGTTCATTTGTAAAGACTAGAAAAATACCTGAACCTGTAAACTGCCCTAAAATTGTTGAACTCAAAGTTATGTTCTCTGCCCAACATTTCCATCTCAGGCTTGCTGCAGTGCTCCAGAGAAGCTCAACACAAGTTAGAAGAACAGTACCTCATTTTTCACTTTGGAGCCCCATAGCCTTCTGAATTTAATATCAAATTCAACATTTTCATGGCTTGAGCATCATCTCCGTGCTTTCCCCACCCCACACACGAGGCCTATCACCACATGGGCTGCTACTACACACAGACTATTGTCAGACATTAATAGTTCCCATTATCAGCTATTCACTCTCCTAGGTTGGTCTTTATCCACTCCTTTGTCTGTTCAATGTTTTTCTCTCTCTTTGGGCTCTATCTCCACTTACTGTTTACTCTTGCCCCTCCCCACTCCATCTTCCGTATAAAATCCATCATCTTCTTAACTGCTGTTGGATCTGAAGGGTCACTGGGCCTGAAACGTTACATTTGATATCTCTCCACAGATGCTACCAGACCTACTGAGATTTTGCAGCAATTTCTGAAATAGGTAAAGGGTTTTGAATTTGACCTTTCAACATTTCAACGTCAACTAATTTGATAGGGACTTGTGCATTATTCAAAGTGAAAGCACACTTGTCTTCCCATTAAAACCACAATCATTTAGACATCCACACCAACAGTGATTAGCAATGCCATTTTGAAACTTAGTCAAGCACATCTCAAACAATGCACTCTCCAACAGCCGAGGGTAACGGATCAAGTGCACGTGCAAACAATATCAATTTGCAACCCTATGAAATGCAAATAATTTCAAAACTACTCTGAACAAATATAAATGCCTTCAAATAGCTCATGTTGTTGCATAAAGGAACAATTCCAGCAGTCCTGAGATTTGTTCTCCTTTCTACTGAACAGTGGGCTGACTCTCCTTTGAAAAACTGATCTGAAAGCTTCTTTCTGTAGAACTGTGATGCAGTCTTTACTTCAAGCTCTTCCACTCAAACAAAGCCAGACATGTGTCAGAAATTGTTTTTGTACCATGTCGATCTGACAATGTCAGCATCAGAAATGAATATTCAACACATTTTTACTGCAGATTGTACTTAAAGCTATGGGTTTGTAATTACAAATGAAAATAAAAAAAGAACATTCTTTGCACTGTTTTGAAAAGGAAAAATATTAGATTATACAATCTTAGTGTTAAAAAGATTTCGCATCAAGATAATGAATTACAGTTATACTGTATTTCAAACATAGAGCTATAGTTAATATCTTGGATAAACAAGATTTCCAACAATTTAACTCTAAAGCAGTTTTGCCAGCTAGATGACAAAATCCCCTGTGGAATATTATCCTTCAAGGTTTCAAATGGTCTTATTGTAGAATTAAATACTTACTGGCAAATCACCTCACAAAAGTGACATCAATTTTCTCCATAACACAGACTATTCCCAAGAGTTAAAGCTGTTAAACTCTATCTTAGGGGATATGGGATTTGTTGTATTTCACCACCATTTGGAATATCACCATGTAGAAAGGTCTTCCTCAGCATTAATCATAGAATCGGTAAAATGTGGAAGCAAGCCATTTGGCCCATCAAATCGCTACTGCCCCTCTGAAGATTATCTGACACAGACTCATCCTACAACTCTACATTGCCTATGGCTAATTGACTGCACATTATATGGGAAATTTAGTGTGCCCCATCCACCTAACCTCCACATCTTTGTACTGTGGGAAAGGATCAGAGTACTGGGAAGAAATCCACACAAACAGAGGGAAAACGTGCAATCACCACACTGTTGCTTGAGGCTGGAATTGAACCCACATGCCTGGTGCTGGAAGGCAGCAGTGCTAACCACTGAGCCACCATGCCACCCCCACAAAGAAGCTTGTGAAAGCTGTGCTTATCCTTGTCAAGCCAGTTCCTGATTTGATCACAGGGAAGCTGGAAATTTGAAAAGAAATCCACAAAATAAGTAACTCCTTCAAATTCAGATTGTGCCAGGAGCTGAAGTATTAGTAAGAATGACAAAAAAAATTCCTTCAATATTATACATGTGCTTTCTCATTTCAAAATCTACATGGTTTTTCCGGAACATTTGACATCCATCCGTGACATGGGTTCTCACAAAGTTAACACTCCAATATAAAAAGACAAAAAAAGTGGAAAGAGCAATGAAGATAACAAGCAAAGTTTAATGTCGCCTTAGAAATTTAGATAACTTACAGTGTGGAAACAGACCCTTTGGCCCAACAAGTCCACACTGATCCGCCGAAGCACAACCCACCCATAACTCTACATTTACCCCTTCACTACAGGCAATTTAGCATGGCCAATTCACCTAACCTGCACATCTTTGGACTGTGGTAGGAAACCCACACAGACACGGGGAGAATGTGCAAACCACAGTCACCTGAGACAGGAATTGAACCCGGGTCTCTGGTGCTGTGAGGCAGCAGTGCTAACCACTGTGCCACCGTTCCACCCACTTTGTGCCTGGCGGTGATGGGGATATTTAATCAGATGAGAGGGTGCAGAATGAGAACCCATTTCTTCTTGTTTAAGTTATGTTTAGGGGAAGTTGAAGTATAGGGTGGTGGGTTTGATTGGTACGGGTGTCCTGAAGATGGTCTCTGAAGTGCTCTGCAAGTAGGCATCCTAACTCCCCAATGGTAGAAGAGCCTGGTTTTGTGTTTTAAATCCTGCTCAATATTAGACTTTGTCCAAATTCAGAATAAAGAAAGGGATTTGGTGTTAATCTTGTCTATCACGCTCTGTGTCCAGGACGAGTTCAAAATACTAGAGTCAGAGTACCCTTTTTCTTCTTTTTGAGGCAGAAGACGTGCTATGCATCACCCCAAGTCATGACTGGAATCTAATAGGGCCCTGAATAATATGGGCTATTGTGAGAAATCCATGAGAATTGCATGAAAATCAAGCAAGATCTTTCTCAATGTTGGGAGCAACTCTTTGCATTTACACAGAGTGCTGGACATCCAGACAGTATTTTCAATAAGGCAGTGGGGAGACATCAATCAACAGGGATTGGTTGCTGGTTACCAGCCTCATTAACACCAAACCTGGACTCTTCAACATGCAACTTCCAATTCCAGCAAGCGTTGGAAGCGAATTTGATGGAGACAATTCCCAACATGGAAGTCAGAGCAGGTACCTGACAATATCAGCTCACCATTCACTCCATTGGGCTGCCATCTTGGATACAATGTCTCAGGGCACACTCCATGGACATTAGCCACGATATCCCACATCCACAGACACAGGCATTTGTCAACAACCAGCCTCTCAACCCTCATCATCCACATGAAAGATTTCTCTGCACTTTAAAACCTGCACTTCGAGGTGCATTGGCAAATAGCATTAAAATGTTGCTGCAAGGACATTTTGTGCACAGGGACAGGCACTCAGTTCATGCATTGAGCCAGGCTGGATCTCAGGGCAGCTCAGATGCTCTTTGAGTGTTCACTCATTAAGTTCTTATCTGCACGCTCACAGCACCACTTGCTTCACCATGCCATGCCTTTTGTGCTTTAGTCAGAACCTTAAAGGCTCACAGTTCTGCCCTATTGGCTAGTGCACACACAGGGGTCAGTATGTCTGTCGTGCTCATTATTAGCAAAACCTCTGAGAATTGCAAATCTTTCTGCGCGGCAGTAAGTCATCAATTTCATATCTACAGCATGTGCCCATTGCCTGTGCAGCAAACACACCGTGTGATTTTTCAACTAAATTGAAATGGCTTCAAGAAGGTAAGACATTATCAACCATCAAGTCTGAAAGTGCTGCTGTTAGCCAAAGGGTCTCAGCGCCATCAATCAAAGCAGAGACTGCACACATTCCAGGGACTTGGTTGTTACTCAGAGAGCTGCAAGGACACGGTCAGTGGTCTGGTCAGTCATGGGGTTGGAGACCAGTCAGTCCAGGGAGTCTGCCTATGTTGATCAATGTAGAGGGCCATGTCTGTGTCAGTGTGTCAGTTTGCACATGTGTGTGTTAGTTTGCACTTATGTACGCGCATGTGTGTGTGTGCACACACGTGCGTGTGTGTATCCATTTGTAGTGAGGAAATGGAGGGTTGGTATTATATAATGAGCATTCCTGTGAAATATAGAACTTTGACTGAGGAAAGCAAATGATAAAAGGAGTAGAATATATTACATAGGAATAAGATTCAGATCTCAACAAAGTCTGATGGGACGTACTACAATCAGAATCTATTAATTCTACATAGACTACAAAACAGCAAACTAGAGTCAGCTGCATCTCCAGTTAGTTCAAAGTAATTCACCTACAGATATAAAAATAGTATTGTTAATAAATGTTTATTGGAAATGAGAGAAAGGAGAAAGAACATTTTAAAATTAAAGATCATCTTAAAATTTACTTCAAAATCTCAACGTGGCAGCTCCAAACTCTGTTTAATCTAGAGCCTTACGTGGGATCATTTCACAGAAACTTATGAATTTAACAAATCTGACTTCCTCTAAAATAAATTGCAAATTTGATGGCTGCATTAATACATAACAACCATGCACAGAAAACATGCTGGAAAAGGGTCAACTCATTTCAAACTTTTAACTCACAATTTGACATTCATTATTGCATTTGACGTTACAGTAGTTCACAACAGATAACTATGGATGAAGCAGACAGTGTATCCAGATCAAAGACATGTTGGAGATACCTGTTTGTAAACGTCAGATCAGCTGAAGAGCTGGATATCCAATGCACAGCAGACAGATGTCTTAATGCTTACTGATAAAAGGTGCCACAAAAATTAATGGCGGGAGTCTGATGCACAAAGTTCTGAAATGTTTGTTGTTTGCAGTGTGTTCTGGCACATTTTAGGTGTCTACTTTTAAGCCTATTCTCAATAATACAGTACAAACATCTGCATAGTACACTTTCCTGGGATATGGGCATCACTGACAAGTCTAACGTTTATTGTTCATCTCTAATTGCTCAATAGGTAGTGACACGTCAACCACATTGCTTTAGATCCAGAGTCACAAATAGCCTAGACTAGTAAGGATGGCAGATTTTCCTTCTTAGGAGAGAGAGGGGAAAGGGAAGAGAGAGAGAGAGAGAGAGAGAGAGAGAAAGATCTGTGATGATCTGCTTAAGCTGAGTAAGAAAACCTTGCCATTTTGAAACGTTTGTGGAATAATAAATAACTTTCTTTATTTTAAAACCAACAAAGGTTTGCTGCTGTATTTCATTTAATGAACATACCCACTCGAAGATTAAGGAAATACATTCCTGAAGAACAAAAACATTGATTATGGCCAGTGTGAAAACACAAATTCTGTCTTTGACCTTGGTGATAAAGATTTGCCATAATGAATGCTCTTTCTGTGAACAATGTTTTACTTATCAAGTCCTTTAATGAGAAGCTATATAAAATCTGTTTATCAACTAAATCCAAGGATTTTAGATCAATTATTGACATGAAACATTCAAATGTTCCACAAAATACAACTGACCCCCTGTTACCATTATGATTGGGAATTCATTCGGGCTGATGGGTCTAAAGATGGACTAATGGCATCAGATTTTTGGAAAACCCATTACTGATTACATTACATTATTATTCTTACATTGTGTTGCCACTTCTCCTAGAGTCATAGATGTGTACAGCACACAAACAGACTTTTGGAGTCCCCTACCTTGGAGTAAAGACCTTGAACATTCACCCCATCCATGCCCCTCATGATTTTATAAACCTTTATTAGATCACCCCATAGCTTCTGACATTCCAGGTAAAATAGCCCCAAGCCTATTCAGCCTCTCCCAAAGCTCAAACCCTCAAACTCTGACGACATCCTTGAAAATCTTTTCTGAACCATTTCAAATTTAACAATATCTTTTCTATAGGAGGGGGACCAGAATTCCACAGAGTATTCCAAAAATGGCCGAATCAATATCTTGTACAGCCACCACATGACTTCTCAACTCCCATACTCAATACATTTTATTAAGTCACGGGTGGACCATTGAAAGGAATGGCATTTGTTCCTTAACATTTTCTTTGTAACAGTAGTCACATTCAATATTCAATCATGCCATTCTTCACCTTCTTCCCAGAGAAAAACATCTTCTCCCAGTATCATTTAGGTCTGAAATGGCCAGAATCAAATCCTTACTGTTCATAAATATGTGCATTGCAGGAATCCACAACAATTTGTATTCTGAAATAAATCAATTACAAAGCTGTACAGGTGCAGGGTGGATGATCAGAATTTAACAGCTTTTCCTCATGTAATGGGGAAATCAATTAAAAATATTTCATGTATGTTAGAACAAATTACTGCAGATGCCGGAATCTGTACTGAAAGCAACAAATGCTGATGATCACAGTGGGTCGGTCATCTTGACTTGAAATGTGAGCATGCTTTCTCTCCATGGATACTGTCTGGCCTGCTGTGATCTCCAGCATTTGGTGACTTCATGTATGTTCTCATGTTCAGCTAAGTGAATCATTCATATCCGTCAATCAAAAGAAATTAATCTCTCATAAGTAGTGGGCAGGTTCTAAAAATTGACCCCATGACAAATAGACTAGTTAGAATCACAGAAGCCTTACAGTGTTGAAGCAGGTCATTTGACCCACCAGGCCCACACTGATTCTCAAAGAGCGTCCCACTCAGATCCAACCCATCCTTGTGACGCTGCATTTCCCACAGCCAAACCACTTAACCAGCATATCCTTGGACAGTGGGAAGAACCTCCGGGAGACACAGAGAGATAATGCAAACTCCATACAGACAGTCACCCAAGGATGGAATTGAGCCCAAGTCCCTAGCACTATGAGGCAGCAGTGCCAACTGCTGAGTCACTGTGCCACTCAAGTGGATAGAACATTTTTTATTTTAAAAGAAACAATATTTACAATGTTAGAAATGAAATAAAAACCTTGGGTGGCAACATGTTATAGTCATGTGGTCATACAGTGCAGAAAAGTTCCTTCAGCCCATTGAGCCTGCATTGACATAACTACCACTCATCCCAATTTCTTGAACTTGTTGCACATATCCTTGAGTGTTGTGATTTTTAACTTCTCATCCAAATATATTTTAAAGGTTGGAAGGTTTCAAGCCTCCAGTGCCTTTCCAAGCAGTGCATTCCAGATTTCCAACACTCTCTGAGAAACCTTCTTCTGAAATCCACTCAGAAACAGAGCTGGATGTGAATGAGGAGGTGATGGTTGTCCTGGTTGTTGGCTGCAGAGCCACACAGAGTTCAGGGGCTATCATTTTTCTCGAAGTGGGCCCATTGACGGACCACTGATGGGACTTCATGTAGGATCGAGGACCCTAGGAGCGGAAATCCTGCCTGGTAGGATGGATGCCTACCTGAGGCTCGAATTGAGGAGGGACTCAGGGGAAAGGTGAGAGATGGCAGGAAGTGACTCATACAGGGCCCTGGGTACGGGATGAGAGGGGAATCGGCAGCAAGGAAAACTGGGGTAATTCTCAGTGGGACTCCCTTTCCTGATGTCAGGTCCCTCAATCGGACACTATCGTTTGGAAAGAATAATCTCAAAACAGCTCAGAAGCAAACATGCTGGGATTTCCTTGTTCTGTTCCTCACACAGTGGGTCCTCACCTACCACTGGGTTAATACGAACAACAGTGGGAATTAAACAGGCATTAATTGGCCACCTTAGCTGCTTAAAGGCCAGCAGGATGGCAAGGCCATTCATGGGAGGTCCCACCACCAATTTGTTCCTCGCTGATTAAATTGCTTCCTGACATCAAACACACGGCAGGGAAGAGTACCAAGATTCCACCCGAGGTTTTGTAATTGATTCGTAGCTTGTTAGCAGTAACAATCAGGACACTTTTGCAGCATGATTCAAGTTTATTCCAAACTATCCATTCCCTTCTGAGACACCACAGGCTGTTTGTAACTATTTATTGGATTACGAGCTGGCTGATTGCAACGTTAAGCATGGAATGGATGGAAATGAAAATCGACGGTTACTATAACAAGCAACTGTCCGCAATACCCAAAAGGCAAGCTATAAACCAACTCTATTATTGTATCTCTTTACTACTAGTGCATCGTACGTCTTTACATTTTAATAAAGTATGATCTCGGCAGTAGGGTAATTATTCTATTAGAGTAAATTGCACTCCAATGATGTAAAGGTATTGTACAAGATGGCAGCAGAGTAGAACGTTCCTCAACTTCATCAGTTCCTTTTTCTTTTTATTTCTTTTACCTTCTCTTTTCTACAGGTTTTCTTCCCCCACATTCCCAACTTATAACTTCTTAAACTTACCCAGAGTGAATGGAGAATGGAGGTGAATCTGAATTCAGTACAGTGTGGGAGGTGAGAGAAAGTGAGGACTGCAGATGCTGGAGATCAGAGCTGAAAAATGTGTTGCTGGAAAAGCGCAGCAGGTCAGGCAGCATCCAAGGAACAGGAGAATCAACGTTTCGGGCATAACCCTTCTTCAGGAATGAGGTAGGTGTGTCAAGCGGGTTAAGATAAAAGGTAGGGAGGAGGGACTTGGGGGAGGGGCGTTCCGGAAAGACCACTCCCTCTGCGACTCCCTCGTCAGGTCCACACCCCCCACCAACCCAACCTCCACTTCCGGCACCTTCCCCTGCAACCGCAAGAAATGCAAAACTTGCGCCCACACCTCCCCCCTCACTTCCCTCCAAGGCCCCAAGGGATCCTTTCATATCCGTCACAAATTCACCTGCACCTCCACATATTTTACTGCATCCAGTGCACCCAATCTGGCCTCCTCTACATTGGGGAGATAGGCCGCCTACTTGTGGAACATTTCAGAGAACACCTCTGGGACACCCACACCAACCAACCCAACCGCCCCATGGCTGAACATTTTAACTTCCCCTCCCACTCCACCAAGGACATGCTGGTCCTTGGCCTCCTCCATCGCCAGACCATGGCAACACGATGCCTGGAGGAAGAGTACCTCATCTTCCGCCTAAGAACCCTCCAACCACAAGGGATGAATGCAGATTTCTCCAGCTTCCTCATTTCTCCTCCCCCCACCTTATCTCAGTCCCAACCCTCGGACTCAGCACCGCCTTCTTGGCCTGCAATCTTCTTCCCGACCTCTCCGCCTCCACCCCCTCTCCAGCCTATCACCCTCAGCTTAACCTTCTTTCACTTATTGCATTCCCAACGCCCCTCCCCCAAGTCCCTCCTCCCTACCTTTTATCTTAGCCTGCTTGGCACACCTTCCTCATTCCTGAAGGACAGCTTATGCCCGAAACGTCAATTCTCCTGCTCCTTGGATGCTGCCTGACCTGCTGCGCTTTTCCAGCAACTCATTTTTCAGCAGTGTGGGAGGTGAGTCAGAGACCATGCCAGCACAGGAGATGAGTACCAGGGGTGATTCCTGGGGTAAGTCCCAGACCGGAGCCTGGAGCAGGAGGCAGCCCGAGCCCAGACTGGTGTGGGAGACGAGTCCGGAGGTGAGTGCTGAAGGTGAGTGTCGAAGGTGAATTGCAAACCAGAGCCCGGAGCGGGAGACAGCCCAAGCCCAGGCCGGCACAGGAAACGAGTCCTGGAGGTGAGTTCTGAAGGTGAGTTGCGGGCTGGAGCCCAGAGCAGGAGGCAGTCCGAGTCCAGGCCGGCCTGGGAGATGAGTCCCGGAAGTAAGTAACGGGCTGGAACCCAGAGTAGGAGGTGGTGCGAGCCCAGACCGCCTTTGGATATAAGTCCTAGAGATGAGTCCTGAAGGTGAGCCGTGCACCAGAGCCTGGAGAGGGAGGCAGTCTGAGCCCAGGTTGGCCTAGGAGATGAGTCCCGGACGTAAGTCGCGAGCTGGAGCCCGGATCCTGGAGCAGGAGGCAGTCCAAGCCCAGGTTGGCCTGGGAGACAAGTCCTGGAGGTGCGTTCTGGAGGTGAGTCGTGGGCTGGAGCCACAGCAGGAGCCAGTCCAAGCCAGGCCAGCCTGGGAGAGTAGTCCCAGAGGTGAGTCCCAGAGGCAAGTCCCAGACTGAAACCTGGAGCGGGAGGCAGTCCGAGCCTAGGTCGGCCTGGGAGGCGAGTCCCGGATACAAGTCCCAGGGATAAGTCCCAGGCCGGAGGCTGACGCATGGAAGCAGCGAGGCCTTGAGTTCTGAAGCCTCGGGACACAGACTCAGTAAAAAGGATTATAACTTGAATACTTTTTAAAACATTGCATTCCTACGCTCGACTTATTTTTTACTCTTTCAATTCTGTCACAAACACTTCCAGTATCTGTACCTTGGTACCCAGTACCTCAGACAGTGTCAAAGTGGTGACATTACAAATTTTTCACTGCACTCATTCAACTGCACATGACAATGAAAGCTATTCTATTCTATTCTATTCTATTCTATTCTAATAGTGCCTGCACTTTGAAAACACTTCATTGGATGTAAGGTGCTTTAGAGTACCCTGGGGTCATGAAAGATGCTGTCCAGATGTAAACACCTTTTCTTCTTATCTTTTAGTTCACTATAAATCAAAACAACCAAATCACTGGTCAAGTCCTGCTAGTCAGTCTTGCTGGTCAAGTCAGTATTGATAATTTTAGCTTTTGTTCATTTGCATCAATTTGCGTCTGATTTTGGCTGTTTTGTTTTGAAAACAAAAATACCTTTTGAAATCTTTTCAACGTTGCCTGTTGCTCTTCAAATGATCAACTGTGTTTATAATACATCAAGTCCAGTCATCATTTTTTCTCACTGAACTCATGTTGGTTTCCACTTATTTTCAATCAAGGGCATGCACTTTCATTATATCTCCCAATGACAACAGTTTTAAACAACATGATCCACAATTGGTTTTATCACATTTCTCACATTCTATCATGGGTTACTGACCAATTTGGTTCCAATTTCTTTTCGCCGTATGAATGACACGTCTGATTCTCTCACATTATCTGAAGCACTGTTGGTAGCAAGGAGGGTTTCTGGCTGTCTTTGTAGCTGCCTTCTGCATCATAAAAAAATCTCTACTGTTTCCTGTCACAAAAGCTCTTGTCTCTTCATCTGGCTACAACATTACGCAATCTGTAATTATTTTCAAAGTGCTATTTGTTTGAAATTCATGTCCAAAACTTGGTTTATTCTCAAAGCTACTGTAAAGTGAGCAATACACGCTCTTGGGCTTGAAACTTACTCATATATATATTTTTTCTGAGATATTCCTCTGTGTCAGAGAGTCATACAGCACAGAAACAGACCCTTCATCCATGACGACCAGGTTTTTAAACTGAACTCGTCCCATTTGCCTGTATTTAGCCCATATTTCGCTCAGCCTTTTCTATTCAGGTACCTGTTCAAATGCATTTTAAATATTGTAACTTTACCTGCATCTACCACTTCCTCAAGTAATTCATTGCACATATGAACCATCCTCTGTTGACAACCTAACCCCTCAGGTCCCTTTTAAATCTTTTGCCTCTCACTTTAAATCATGCCCTCTAATTTTGAACTCCCCTACCCCAGGGATAATAGCTTTGCTATTCACCTTATCTATGCCCCTCATGATTTTATAAACCTGTATAAGGTCACCCCTCAATGTCCTACATTCCAGTGAAAAAAGTCCCAGTCTATCCAAACCCTTCACTCTTAGTGATGGGGTAGTGTGAAATATCCCTCAAGCATTTGTTCAGTTTATACTTATGCTCTCCTCATTTTAGGTTGAATTTTCAGAGTAGAGGATGCTTTGTGAATCAGTGACAGTCTCAGTTAGGATCTTAATCTCGGATTCTCAACTCCCAAACATTAAACAGCCCTGGTTAAGGATGTTGGTGGAGACAGGTCGTGTCCCTGAACCCAGCACACCTAACCGAGCTGTCTCCACTACAGGGATAAGCATATCCTGTAGCTCTCGAGAACTTACATGGTGGTGGTCAGGACTTGAGATTCATGGAAAGCCAAGTTGGAAGTATGGTGCTGGAAAAGCACAGCAGGTCAGGCAGTATCCAAGGAGCAGGAGAATCAATGTTTCGGGCAAAAGCCCTTCATCAGGAAGCCATTCTAACCTCCAACATCTGCAGAATCCACTTTCGCCAAGTCAGAAGAATGTCAGCTTGTTTGTTCCAGCTGAGGGGGCGCACCACAAAAGGGCAAGGCAAAGCCGAGAGCATCCAAGTGGCTCAAAGAGGGTGGGCATTAAACGAGCAAGCAAGGACTGCCCCGGTGCATCCTGGTCAAATTCATGAGCTGCTTGCCTGTCTCTGCTTGCAAAGTGTCCTTGCAGTAGCATTCTAATGGTGAGTGTCAGTGGTCTCCAACAAGCAGCACTGGAATGCAAAAACTGACTGCAAGTGAATTGCAGGTAATGATGCAGGTAGACTGGTACATGGCAGACACCATTATCTGAATACGTACGGTGCTGCAGTCTCTCCCTGTAGAACGTGCCCTGAAATTGTTGTACTTGGTGACTGTGAGATTTAGATTTGCTTTATTATGCAACAAGAAGCTATTAAGATGTGCATAGTACCCTAGACATTTAATATACAACCAAACTAAATATGTGGTATGTCTTGCTACTTTATTTTATATATACTGGCTGTTTTATTTTAAGGAAATGTTAATGTTTGGGCTAATTTACGTAAAGATTGATCTTCTAACGATCAGTATTGCAATGTAAGCAGTTAGTAAGAAAAACAAGCTAGCTGAGGGCAAGGGGTCAGCTTTGCAAAATAACGAAACCTTGAGCGAGACAATACTTCTGCTAATATGGTGCAAAAACAACCAGATAAGAGTACAAGGTGCGAGACGGTTGCTAAGTTCAAGGGCTGAAAATATCATTAGACAGGGAAGTGGGTTATGCGGCTGGAGTTCGAGACAATGAGGACATGATCATATGCTTTCTCTGTAAGAAATGAGATCATTGTAAAGCAATGACCCTCGTGACCTCTAGGGGCCATAGGGGAGGCTCTAAATTGCTATATAAGAAAGATCGCTGTAATGCTTGGGTACGCTTTTCTTTGGGAAGGCGTCCAATTCTGCAGAATTTGTTAATAAAATCTTTGTTCTCTTGAATTTGTCCAGAGCGATTATTTAGAAGTGAATTTTCATTTCTAACAGTGACCAAGATGGAGGTCCAGAGGAGCAAGTGGTGAGCTGCAGTCACTAGATAACTGCCCTGACGTTCATTTCAGGAATTGTTGGCACCTGGATTCTATCCAGTTGGTGGTAGAGTTACAGACTGCATATTAATGAGATGAGATTAAGTAATAATGAGGGAAGAATGAGTGAAAACCCCCATTAGAAGTCTCTTGCTACTTACTAGTGAAAATCGCATCTCAATGTCCAATCAATGAGTCATCGAATTTTAGAGATATACAGCATGGAAACTGACCCTTCAGTCCAACTCATCCATGCCGACCAGATATTTTCCATTAATCTAGTCCCACCTGCCAGCATTTGGCCCACATTGCTCTCAACCCTTCTAATTCATGTATCCATCCAAATGCCTTTTAACTGTTGTAATTATACCTGCCTCTACCACTTCCTCTGGCAGCTCATTCCATACATGCCCTACCCTCTGCATGAAAAAGTTGCCCAGTAGGTCCCTCTTAAATCTTTCCCCTCTCAACTTGGTTGGAAAAATTTTTTTTTTTAAGTCTTGACACCAAAAAGGGCCATCCCACCCAATTTTCCTGAATTTCTCACAAGAGCCCACATCATTCAAGAGCTAGAAGATTCCACTCAACAATCTTTCTTGTGAAGTATTCATCTCATTTGACCAAAGTACTTTTTTTTCAAAAGGAAATGATAAACTTTGAAATGATTTTTGAAATACATCATACAATTTCTCATCTGACAGACCATATTTTTACATTTATAGACTCATCTGATCTTAGTTGTAGAACTTGTTAACAAATTGCTTCCTGCAATTTCTGATGACAGGTCATCTCAAGTTGAATGGTCAACTTGGCTTCACTGAACAGATGCTGCTAAACTTGCTGAATATTTGCAGGGGTTTTTTTTGGTTTTGAATTATATATTACTCTAGATTGTAAACCTGACATAGTATCACAGAAGGCCAAAACGCCACTATCCTCACTTTAACTTGGAAATGTGTCAGAAAGAGATGCCTACAAGATAGTAAACACGGTCAAGTCTCTTTAAAAATGCAATGAACTAAAAGCTTTTTGCAAGCAACAAAAACAATAGTTACAAGTCAGTTTGACGCTTTCACTATAACATCATCTTCTTGAAAGTTTCAGAGTGAAAAACAAGTATGAAGACACTGCAAAGTAAAGACATTCTAGTTGAAAACATGCTTTCGGTTGTTTTGTCTACTGGAACACTAAGATTAGTAAATTGTCAAATGCATTTTCACAAGAATGACAAAATAACTATTCTTAACAAAATAAATGAATGACGCAAAAACCCCATGTGTTATATTCTTCAGGTTTCTTTATCCCCTTACTGTTTTGCTACCCACATGTCAGTCAAATTTCATTCAAGTACTAAGACAACAATGAGTGAAACATTAATTCAATGCAATTTTGAGTTTGCTAGCAGATAATGCTGCCTATTGCAAATGCTCTGGTAACAGACTGCTGAATAAATACTGAAGCACCTGATGTTGCATTGAGTTGCTATCTTATTCCCTTTTCTTTCACCAGCATAATTCCACTTGCACCCATCCAATGAAACCTAAACGCCCACATCCTCTTCCTTACATCAGGAAACATACATTCATTCAAGAAATACAATGTGACATGTGATTTTACTTCACAGTGATGTTCTTTTTGAAGTGTAAATACCACCTGAATTCTCAGACAGTATACAAAGCTGTCATCAACAAAGCCAATCAAATACCTGTTTGATACATCTCAAGTATATTTGACCTTCAGCCAAAACAAACTGTTTCAGCCTTGTAAAGATCATTGCCAAAGCCCTGTTGGGAATATATGCACTGTTTATTTGGGCATCTGATTGCTGACACTTTGTTATGACTGACCAAATGCTTAATTTAAATACTTTCAGTGATTTCCTTGTCCAATACATGGTTGCATCGAAGATGAGAAAGGGATACAGTGCCTGTAATATTTGGTACAGAGACTTACACGTACCTCAAAACAGGCACAGCAGAGCTGTCAACTGGTACAAATGTCTGACAAGGGCAGGTTTTTCATATAGTATGATCATCCTCAGCCCCCTTTGGTGAAAGAACATATAGTGTCTTTGCCTGGAGATTTACTGGTAAAGTCAACCCTGTCAAGTAGAGTTAAAGGTGGGAACATGGATGGCTCACAAGTCTAAAGACTGGAGGAAATTTCAAAATATTGTGCTTTTCTGAAAGTATGTTGTTATTTCCTGATTAAATTGCATATTTCCTTTCCAACTCCTACTCTTCATCACATCAGCTTCAACTGTCTCTTAGTCATTGCAGGATGCATACGTAGAATGCAAAATATCATGCTGCCAACTACTAACTATCCAAAATATATTCACATAAATCTTTCTCCAGTGAAAAGATTTTTTTTTGGAATGTTCTGCAATGCACGATGCCTACTCTCTGATTTATTGAAGCATTCTCTGAGGATATTACTCAAAATGGAATTGTAATTTTTTAATCTCCTATTTTGTAGTTGCTGGGAATGGTAAATTAATCTGAATGCACCTCACTCAACAGGGTTTATACAATATTCAAACAGTACAGAACAACATCAGACATAGGAAAGAAACAGATTGTTAATGGTGAGAACTAAAGAAATACAAGAAAATGCACAATTTTGGCATACTCCACACTAAGTCGATCTTTTTAAAGAATATTGAAGCCATGTATTTTTGCAATATGATTAGCACTGTGTCACATATCAGAAGCTACATATTCCAGTGGATCTTTTCCATTTATATTTTCACCCTCTTCAAGTAGAGGAAAGTAAGCATTGGGCAAATATGTATGATTAGTCTCATTGATTGAGGTTAAGTATCATAACATTTTGAGCTGTCTTCAAATTTGATTAGATTCCTTACGGTGTGAAAACATGCCACTTGGCTCAAGAAGTCCACACCGACCCTCCAAAGAGTAACCAACCCAGACCCATTTCTTTCTGACTAATACACCTAACATTATGGCATTTTAGCATGGGCAATCCACCTGACCTGCACATCTTTGGCTTTTGGGATGAAACTGGAGCACCCAGAGGAAACCCATGCAGACACAAAGAGAATGTGCAAACTCCACACAGACAGTCCCTCTGAGGCAGCAGTGCTAATCAGTGCTCAGTGCAAACTGAGCCCACCATGCCACCCTTTAAATAAATGACAATACAAAATCCAATTTGCGTCCTTAAATTTCCACTTTCAAATGTAATCAAGCCACTGGAAGCCTGTCAGTAAAACTGTTGAGTTTTGGCGAAGCCTGTATATGGAGACAATTACAATTCAGCTGAAAAAGGGAATGCTTTCAAAGGAATGACTTTAGATGTGAATATTGTGTGCCCCTCATATTAAAACAAAAGTGCACAGTGAAATATAATTTTACAAAAAAAACTTAGTCGTGATGTTCATAATATTTAGGTTGGAGTTGCTTTCCTTTGGTGGGTGTGGCAGGGAAGGGGAGAGGGGGGATGCTGATGGAGATTTACAAGAGTGAGGGGTGTCGATAGAGACAGACTTTTCTCCACAATAGCAGGATCAATAATCAGGGAGCACACAAACACGATAAGGGTCAAGAGGTTCAGAGGAGAATTAAGAGAGATGTTTTTCAGGTCAAGGGTGGTGGGTATCTGGAACTCACTGCTTGAAAGGGTGCAGGGGCATGATTAATTTCAATACTTAAGAAGTATTTCCATGGACATCTGAAACACCGAAACACATAAGTTTGTGGACTGGAAAATCGGACGAAAGTTGATAGGTGCTCGATGACTAGGCATAGGCACAGTGGGCTGAAGAGCCTCTTTCTATGCTGTAAGACTCTGTGACTCTATAATAGAATGAACCTTCAAGGTACAAAGAAAAAGTACTCTGTAGGTTGGTGATAAGGAAAGGTTGAAGGCAAGAACATCTATTAGAATGGACAAGAAAGAAATGGAATTGAGTGCTGTAGTCAATATTACAATACCATAGAGACAGTAAATGTAAGGTAAAGGTGCGCTTGAGGGCAGTTAAGTAATAAACTAGAAATATTACACTTGTTTTAAACAAGGCCATTACATGTCTGCATCGATACAACAGTGTTCAGTTATGATTCCTAACTTTGTGTGGATGTCAAAGCCCTGAAGAATGCCGAGAGAAAAAGCCACAGAATTATAGATATATTCAGAAGTTAAGGACAAAATAACAGTTAGCTATCTGTGGTTGCAATAATTAAAGTGTAAATTATATAGTAAATAGAATCACTCACATAAATGCCGTCAAAGATAGAAATCAGCAAGTTTCTGTCGAAGTTGCCTTACTCCTTCAGAAGCTGTACCAATTTGGTACCTCACAGATTTAGCGTACAGACTGTCTACTCACTGCAAAATCATAATGAATGACTGGTGATATTTGTTCACCAACCTCATTCCTGCTCATTGTCTTTGCATTGTTGTATCAGAATAAATTCAGGGAGAAGTGGGACTTTTCTCAACGAATTGAGGTCATATGCTTCGCCTGCGTAAAACTTTGACAAAGGTAAATTCTGTACAGGGACTGGTAGAAAAATGAAACTATAAAAAGTTATGGATTAGATATGACAAAATATTTCATTTTTTCTGGGGAGTGGGTCAAATGGTTGGTTCATGTGGATTTGCTATTCATGTTTTTCAAAACAAAATGGAACAGGTTTCTAGCAGTAGAAGGTGTTTTAATTTAAATAAAGTAAGTGAGGATTAGTTGTAATGAATTATGTCAACATAAACAATCACCTGGAACCTTTGGGAGTTATACAGAAATTCATATATATTTTCCTACAGTTGGTCTTCTTGTAATTTCTCAGTTTTCCCAACATATTTTACATCTGTTGGGTGGTTGGCTGGACAATGCTGTTGCATCATTTTGGAATGGCAGGTGACAGGCAAAGCAATTGCTTTTGTCCACCCTCCTCTCTCTTCCATTATCATATGTCCATAAAGAGCACCTTGGAGGCAGAGTCTAACGGGTAATGACAGTCATGTGTGATACTGATTAGACAGTGCAGTTAGTGGCAGATTAGTTGTCTTTGAGGTAACAATATGTATATACCAACCAGTAACATCAATTCCCTCTCTTTTAACCACTCCGTGCCCAATCCCTCTACCTTAGAAATACTAAGTGAGCAAATATATTCTCTCAAAATGCAATTCACAGAAAAATTATGAAGCAACTACAAAATTGCCATGTTAACAAACTTCATGAAAACAAGTATCGAACCCTATCAGTTGTAAAATAAGAAAAAACTCCAATCTATTATTCTTGGAATAGAGAATAGCGTTTTAAGGGTGACATGGTGGCTCAGTGGTTAGCACTGCTGCCTCACAGCGCCATGGATCTGGGTTCGACTCCACCCTCGAGCGACTGTCTGTGTTGAGTTTGCACATTCTCCCTGTGTCTGTGTGGCATTTCCTCTGGGTGCTCCAGTTACCTCTCACAGTCCAAAGATATGCAGGTTAGTTGGATTGGCCATGGAAAATGTAAGGGTGGGATGCACCTCAGAGGGTCGGTGTGGACTTGAGTGGCCTGCTTCCAGACTGTATGATTCTAAGGAGGTTATCTTGACATGTTGTTGGAATGTAAATGTTATTGACCGAACAGCTTTGGACAAGTTGGTGTTGGGTGTTTTGAGAGAACCATTAGTTCATCTCACTGCTCAAGCAATTTACTTCCAGCTGCCATCATTTGCTACACTAACCAAGTTTCAAGCCTCATTTATAAGAGTACCTTTCAGGGACACAATTTCAAAAGTGAGAAGGGATTAAACACCAGGGATTGAAACTAAAAATGATGAGCAAGAAGGGTGGTTCAGAGGTATCAAAAATAGTAGAGCAGTGCAATGAGGTAACAGGTAAGGGCACTGAAATGGATTGTTCAGGCTGTGAAATGTCCAGTGCACTAATGGAGAGAGAAGGCACACTGTTATATGCTGCTAACATTGATCAATGAACAAGGGACAAGTTTGTGAGATCTGTTAATTCTCTTGCTCTTAAAAATGGTCATATATTTCTTAAAAATCCCTCATTATTTTTTCTGCTCCCTCTCAGCGTCATTGGAAGTCAGCAAGATCATGCCATAATAAATAATAAGCATATCACTTGCTGGAGAAAATGCACAGACAGCAAAGTCATGGCAAAAATGCATTCAATCAGCCACCCTCTGAGCTGAAGAAAGTGTGTGTGAAGGGACCAGCAGTGGAGAGCAAGCACTGTGGAGCATGTTTAAAATAGAAATAATCCTTAATCATGAATTGCAACAGCAGCAAACCACTCAGGTGGCAAGAAGTTGGTAGGACATATACATTTTTCATTCTTATTCCACCTCCATTCTCTACAGTCATCTTAAATGCCAGAGCACAATGATGGTCCATCATAACTGTACTTAAGCAATTTCACTAGAAGGGACCAGAAAAAGATGTGTACTCTGCAAATTTGATGTCTGCAAAAATGATAATCACTGAATTGCTGCAGCGGAGGGGTCCATTCAGCCCACAATTTCTGCACTAGCCCTTTGAGTAATTTAACTTGCTACCAATCTGCTGCCTTTTCCCATAAGCCTACACAATGGATGGAATTTTTATACAGTCTGAAAGATGTGGTCTATCTGGTGATCTGTGGCAGAATCGGACAACAATGTGTGACAGATCACTTTGTACCACCCTTTAAGCTTTTCATGAGCAGCTTGGCAAGATTCTTGCAAGACAATGGGAAGATGCTGATTGACTGTCAATTGTTTGCTCAGTACCTTGTTAATGCTCTAACTTGCCTTATTACCATTCAGGCATCCACCTGACCAGACATTCCAAACAAGCAACTTGGAAGCAAAAACAGCATGTTTATGATTTTCTATTTCGGGACCTGAGAGTCTTCAGGATTCAATATTCAGTTTGGTAATGTTAATGCATGAACACCTCCTTCCATGTCTATTACCCACTCTCATTCCCCAGTTCCTGTCATAAAATGGGTTTCTTTCATCTCAACCAACCCATCCCCACCTACATATAGCTCCATATTATTTATCCAGTTTCTTTTCTTCCCTACCTTACAATCAACAATTCTTTGTCTGTCCACATTTTTGTTTCCTGTTGCTGGGCTCTCTCTCTACCTTTTCATTGCATGCCTTCCCTCCTGTCATCAGCGTAAATACAGCTAGCTGCTATCAGCTCTAAAGAAGGGTCACTGGACTTTACATTAATTCTGCTTTCTCTGCTGCCAGACCTGCTCAGTTTCTCCAGCAATTTCTGGTACTGTTTAAACTAAGTATGTACCTGTCGAAATCCAATCGCTGCTTGCTCCAGACGACCTCCATGTTTGACCCTGGGTAATAACATTTCAGGCATGATCCATAAGCATCAGCTGCATGTAACTTTTACCAACCAACACTGGCTTCTGGAATCTGACAGACCACCAGGATTCCTGTTCAATGCAATGGCTCATGAAGAGCAGAATTGTATTGCAGGGCATGTGCAAGAAGGGCGGTCCAAGAACACTGTGTGCACACGGATAGGGACCCAACTCACAGAGTTCCCAGGCTGCACCTCTGGGCGAGTCACTTGTTTCTCTTTGCACTCACTCACTGACTGTCTACCTACACATCTGCATCTTATCTTGCTGTGTCTCGCCTGTTAGCAGGTTGGTGGTTGAGCCAGAGTTAAAGGCTGCCATTACTGCTATTGTAGAGGACTCTTTTGTGCAGATAGAGAAGCTGTTTGTCATGCTTGTCAGTATTGAACTGTCCTAGATGAGAAGCGGGATGACAGTGGACATCTTGGTTAACAGCAAACTGAGATAGTGGAGGTGGTGGTGATGGAATGGGGGGAGGTGCACAACAGAGAATGCTGCATCATCCTGTCATGCTGAGCTCTGCACAATCAGAGCAATTCATGAGGCAATACATTGGACGCTGAGGAATTAGGGAAATGGGAGTCATCTTCCCAGAAGGAGAAGGAGGAGGACAAGGATGAGAATATTAAGAAAGCAGAAGGTGACAATGTTGAAGACAGAGCGTAGCTGCTACAGGCAAAACAGGACATCATTCCTTTATCTAACAGAAGGAAAGGGACCCCGCAACATTTGTTGTATATTACATTTTTAGATCATGATGCCCAAAACTGGTTGGCTTTGGGTAGGGGCATGTTCAGCCTCTGTTGTCTTCATTTCTGTTTCCTTTTCCTTCCTGTAAAAGAGATCTCACATCTGTTTTGTATTGGTATAATTGCTTCCCTGTATGCCATGTTTCCCTATTGTACATTGATAAGACGTGGATCCACAGTAGATTCTGGAGTCAGGGCAGCACTGACTTTGAGGGTGCTTAGGCAAAAGTGAGGACTGCAGATGCTGAAAATCAGAGTCTAGATTAGAATTGTGCTGGAAAAGCACAGCAGGTCAGGCAGAATCCAAGGAGCAGGAAAACATAGCTAAGGAGAAGTCAAATGTATAGCCTTGTGGTTAAAGAGTGATGAGGGTGAAAGAACAGGACTTTGTGTGTGAGAAAGTGTCAGCGCTGCCATTAAGTGCTGTGGGTGGTGTGGCGCTGTGGCAGTGTGACATTGCCAGTGAGGGGCATTGTCAGATTGCTAAACCTTATCCAGGTGCTTTTCAACAATCTCGTGGGCACAGGCAATGCAGCATCAATATTTTGGGTCCAATGACCCTTATTCAGAAAATATTTATGATGCCTGGTTCTGATCTCATTCACAAGTGCATTACACCCACCCCATTAAGTCATTACATGGTCTTAAAAATCTTAACTGGACTTTTCTTTAGGAAGAAAGAGCCCCAAGCTATTTAAAAACTGGCAAAGTCTCTCAGTTGTGGTATAATTGTAGTAACTCTCTTAAGCACTATTTCTAGTGACTTTGTATTCTGTTGAGACCAGACATCTTCACTAGACTTATGTTGAAGGAAATTTCTACATAATTTCAGAACACATTCCCCGCTTTTTAATTTGAAGCTTTCCGAAATGAACCCCATGCCAATATGCTTGTTGACAGCCTCAATCACGTGCATCCCAAATTTTAACAATCTGCCATTTAGTACTCTCAGATTTCACTATTCCCCCGTGCCAGTTAGAAACAACACAGGGTTAGATATTTACAATTGGCTCAGGAACAGCAATTCAGGCTGTTTCCCACTATCACACTCCCAAGTTTTAAGCAAGTTATTTTCACACTAATTGGGTTGAATTGCGGTCATCATTTCTTGATGTTGGTCCAAGGTGAGAATGGAGGGAGGCGGACGCTGAAGACAGCAGGTCTGCAAGCTTCTCATCATTCACTGGGACATCACCCTCGTCCTTGGATGACGTCTGGTTCCTATTTCCTATGGCCTTGTAGTCCAATTCTTGCTTTTACATCTGATCTCTATTTTCTGTAGGATAAGCAGTGATGGTTCTATTGGTTGCTAAATTAATGGTTGCTGTTGAGGCTCATGTGATGACATGACAGATATTTGCTGGTGTAGCCTGAAAAATAAAACGTGGACCACAAAATATGTTATAGGAAAGATATTATTAAATTGGAGAGGGTTCAGGAAAGATCGAGAAGAATGTTGCTGGGAATGAAGAGTTTAAGATCAAAAAATTGACTGGAAAGGCCAGGAGTCTTTTTCATTGGAGTGTAGAGGTTGAGGGATGATCTTATTGACATTTATAATATTATGAAGGGCATAGATAAGGTGCATAACAAGGGTCTTTTCCCTACGGTGGGGCAGTTCAAAACTCAGAACATTTTTTAAGGTGAGAGGAGAAAGGTTTAAAAAGGACATGAGGGGCAATTTCTTTTACTTGGGTGTGGAATGAACTGCTGAAAATGTGTTGCTGGTTAAAGCACAGCAGGTTAGGCAGCATCTCAGGAATAGGGAATTCGACGTTTCGAGCATAAGCCCTTCATCAGGAAAGGCCTTCATCAGCCCTTCCTGATGAAGGGCTTATGCTCGAAACGTCGAATTCCCTATTCCTGAGATGCTGCCTAACCTGCTGTGCTTTAACCAGCAACACATTTTCAGCTGTGATCTCCAGCATCTGCAGACCTCATTTTTTACTGTGGAATGAACTGCCAGGCAAAGTGGTGTTTGCAGGCACAGTTAAAACATTTACAAGACATTTAGATAAGTTCATGAATAGGAACAGTTTGGAGGAATATGGGCCCAACATGGGCAAATAGGACAAATTTAGTTTGGGGACATGGTTGGTATGGACTGGTTGGACTAAAGGGCCTGTTTCCATGCTTTAATACTCTGTGATTCTAAAAAGTGCATGAAATGGGCTTTTCCTTCTATGAAGAAAGTGGTCTCAAGTCGAGATGTTGCATATACAGCATTATATACAACAGAAGTCTGGTCAAGTACTGCCAGTCTCATGAAGAATAAGTGGCAAAGGTAGATCTTCATTGATGTACCCAAATAAGTCACAGTTGCCATAGTCCCAGAGAACCATAGGGCTTTCTCTCATTAGAAAGAGAGATGACTGATGGTGGATTTGCCTGTGGTTCATCATGCCTCAATTGACCTCATGGCAACATCAGCTGGTGCAGAATTACTGTTAGCATTACCTTGCATTGCAAACCAGTCGTCTAGTTAACTGAGCGAAGCCAGATACATGCTGATGAGTCGATAGACACAGGCCCAGGAGGAGCGTTGGCATAGTTACAATACCGCTCAGGTTATTTCACCTGCATTTGTTTGTCACTCACAAGCCTCTGAGCTTTGTCATTCAAAAGGAATATCCACTTCTCCCTCTTTCTGTTACGTTATCCACAACAGCAACCAAAAACAATCAACTTAGAGAGCAATATACACCAACAGATGGAGGTAAAAACACTTGATCTAAACTTTATCTTCTTCATTTCAGAAGCTTGTTTCAGGTACTTGAGTCATAGAGTCATAGAGTCATAGAGATGTACAGCATGGAAACAGACCCTTCAGTCCAACCCGTCCATGCCGACCAGATACCCCAACCCAATCTAGTCCCATCTGCCAGCACCCGGCCCATATCCCTCCAAACCCTTCTTATTCATATACCCATCCAAATGCCTCTTAAATGTTGCAATTGTACCAGCCTCCACCACTTTCTCTGGCAGCTCATTCCATACACGTACCACCCTCGGTGTGAACAAGTTGCCCCTTAGGTCTCTTTTATATCTTTCCCCCCTCACCCTAAACCTATGTTCTGCACTCCCAGTTCTTCGAGTTGCCAGCATCCAGATGACTGAGCGAGGCACACGCCTTATCTCATACAAAATCCAATATGCAGTACTTCAGAAATATACGGAGACATTAAAATCAAATTATACATTTATCCAGTCAGTGATACAGTCTCACGATTTTTCCCCAAAAGACCTATTGGAAAATCAGCCAGTCCACGCACAAAGTTCTAGTCCATGTCACCTACTGTGCTGTCACCCAAAATCTGGCTGCAGCATTTTTACACACACTGAGTGGTCAAATACTTTTTAATCTAAGTTAATGTTTCCTTGAATGGCAAATCGAGAAATATTTTTGAAGGACACCAGCCTATTTAGAGGAAGCCAGCAGCAATATATTTAAGAATAAGCATTTTTTCCTTACTTTCTAGGGGCTGAAATGATTTGCTGCAAACAGAGCAGATACATAAAACAAAAGTAGTAAATTGACTGCTTATATTTAACTGTCGAGGTTACAACACAGCAGGAGCACATTTGATCCAATGTTTCTCTGTTAGCTTTTTGACAGAACAATCCAAATCAAATTCCACTCTCTTGCTCTCTCTTCATAGCCCTGCATTATCTGCTGCTTGAAATATTTATTCACTCTTCTTTTAAAAGGTGCAATGTTGTTTGTTACAAACATGTACCCTCTGGCAAACCATTCAATTCTCTAGCAATTTCTCTTTAACACGTTAATCATTCTTAGAGACAGTTTAAATTGATGACCCTTTAACAAGATGCAAATTGTTTTCCTCTAATTCAATATGTAAAGACAATTTATTAAATCTCCTTTTCACCAACTCTAGTTCAGAGGAAATAGTTCCATTTACCTTAAGTCTCTTAGTACTGTTGCTTCTCATCCTTGACACTAACTTTGACAAATCTACATCTGTTCTTTCTGGTTTTCAGACCCATTCTGGCTCCACTTCAAAAATGGGTGACAAAACTTCCTGTTGACTGATCGTCCCTCAGTGGAGGAATCAGTACTCCTCTGTGTTGAACATCACTGGAAGGAAGCACTGACCAAGGCACAGACTATATTCTGGGTCAGCGACATCAATGTCCATCAGGAAGGCAGGCTTGGCCACACCACTACTGACCAGGTTGGTCAAGGAACAAAATACATTGCAAACAACAAATGAAATTCCATACAAGTGCCAGACAATAACTATCTCCAACAAACGGAGAAACTAACCATCATTCCTTGACATTCAAGGTATTATCGTGACTGAATCTTTAACTATAAACATCCTGAAAGTTGCCTTTGACCAGAAACTTAACTGGACTATTTTCATTTAAGTACTGTGGCCTAAACAGCAGTTCTAGGGCTAGGAATCTTGTAGTGCTTAACTCAACTCCTGATTCTCCAAAGCCTGTCCATTATATACAAGTCAGGAGTGCAAAGGAATATATCGTGCTTACTTGAATGAGTGCAGGTCCAACAACACTCAAGAGGCTTGGCAACATTCAGGGAATAGCAGTCTGCTTGACCTGAACCACATTCCCTGGCATCCACTTGCTACATCATTGGCACTCAGTAGCAGTAGTGTGTACCATCTACAATTTTGGATTAGTGGTGCTGGAAGAGCACAGCATTTCAGGCAGCATCTAAGGAGCAGCGAAATTGACGTGTCGGGCAAAAGCCCTTCAGCAGGAATAAAGGCAGAGAGCCTGAAGCATGGAGAGATAAGCTAGAGGAGGGTGGGGGTCGGGAGAAAGTAGCATAGGGGACATTAGGTGAGTGGGGGAGGGGATGAAGGTGATAGGTCAGGGAGGAGAGGGTGGAGTGGATAGGTGGAAAAGGACATAGGCAGGTAGGACAAGTCCGGACAAGTTTTGGGGTCAGTGCTGAGCTGGAAGTTTGGAACTAGGGTGAGGTGGGTGAAGGGGAAATGAGGAAACTGTTGAAGTCCACATTGATGCCCTGGGGTTGATGTGTTCCGAGGCGGAAGATGAGGCGTTCTTCCTCCAGGCGTCTGGTGGTGAGGGAATGGCAGTGAAGGAGGCCCAGGACCTCCATGTCCTCGGCAGAGTGGGAGGCGGAGTTGAAATGTTGGGCCATGGGGCTGTGTGGTTGATTGGTGCGGGTTTCCCGGAGACGTTCCCTAAAGTGTTTTGCTAGGAGGCGCCCAGTCTCCCCAATCTAGAGGAGACTGCATCGGGAGCAACGGATACAATAAATGATATGGATGTGCAGGTAAAACTTTGATGGATGTGGAAGGCGAATCCTTCCACTTCCTCCAGACCAAAGGCGAGCCATGGGCACATGTATGAGCCCCAACTATACCTGTCTCTTTGTTGGTTATGTAGAACAGTCAATCTTCCGTAATTACACCGGCACCACTCCCCACCTCTTCCTCCGCTACATTGATGACTGCATTGGCGCCACCTCGTACTCCCGCAAGGAGGTTGAGCAATTCATCAACTTTACCAACACATTCCACCCTGACCTAAAATTTACCTGGACCACCTCTGATACCTCCCACCCCTTCCTGGACCTCTCCATCTCCATTAATGACGACAGACTTGACACTGACATTTTTTACAAACCCACCCACTCCCACAGCTACCTGGATTACACCTCTTCCCACCCTACCTCTTGGAAAAATGCCATCCCATATTCCCAATTCCTCTGCCTCTGCCGTATCTGCTCCCACCACAGAACACACCAGATGGCCTCCTTCTTTCGAGACCGCAATTTCCCTTCCCACGTGGTTAAAGATGCCCTCCAATGCATCTCGTCCACATCCCGCACGTGCGCCCTCAGACACCACCCCTCCAACTGTAACGAGGACAGAACGTCCCTGGTGCTCACCTTCCACCCTACCAACCTTCACATAAACCAAATCATCCGCCAACATTTCTGCCACCTCCAAAAAGACCCCACCACCAGGGATATATTTCCCTCCCCACCCATTTCCACCTTCTGCAAAGACCGTTCCCTCCGTGACTACCTGGTCAGGTACATGCCCCCCACCCCCCAGAACCCACCCTCCCATCCTGGCACCTTCCCCAGCCACCATAGGAACTGTAAAACCTGAGCCCACACCTCCCCCCTCATCTCTATCCAAGGCCCTAAAGGAGCCTTCCACATCCATCAAAGTTTTACCTGCACATCCACTAATATCATTTATTGTATCCGTTGCTCCCAATGCAGTCTCCTCTACATTGGGGAGACTGGGCGCCTCCTAGCAGATGCTTTAGGGAACATCTCCGGGAAACCCGCACCAATCAACCACACCACCCCGTGGCCCAACATTTCAACTCCCCCTCCCACTCTGCCGAGGACAAGGAGGACCTGGGTCTCCTTCACCGCCGCTCCCTCACCACCAGACGCCTGGAGGAAGAACGCCTCATCTTCCGCCTCGAAACATTTCAACCCCAGGGCATCAATGTGGACTTCAACTGTTTCCTCATTTCCCCTTCCCACACCTCACCCTAGTTCCAAACTTCCAGCTCAGCACTGTCTCCATGACTTGTCCTACCTGCCTATCTTCTTTTCCACCTATCCACTCCACCCTCCTCCCTGACCTATCACCTTCATCCCCTCCCCCACTCACCTAATGTCCTCTATGCTACTTTCTCCCGACCCCCACCCTCCTCTAGCTTATCTCTCCACTCTTCAGGCTCTCTGCCTTTATTCCTGATGAAGGGCTTTTGCCCAAAACGTCGATTTCCCTGCTCCTTGGATGCTGCCTGAACTGCTGTGCTCTTCCAGCACCTCTAATCCAGAATCTGGTTTCCAGCATCTGCAGTCATTGTTTTTACCCTGTACCATCTACAAGACGCAGTGCAGAAATTCCCCAGGGCTCCTTAGATAGCAGTTTCCAAACTCACATCCATCTAGAAGAACAAGGCCAACAGATACATGGGAAGACCACAACCTGCAAGTTACCTCCAAACCACTTACAATCCAGACTTGAAAATATATCTCCATTCCATCAGTGTCCCTGGGTCAAAGTTTTGGAACCTCCCTTTGTAGCAGTACTGTGGATTTACCTGCTATGGTTCAAGAAGGTAGCTCACCACCACTTTCTCAATCTAAATAGAGATGTGCAAAATGTGCTGACTCAGCCAGCAAGACTCACCTACCCAGGAATGAAAAATAAGCAAAATATACTGGAGGAAACATTGCACAAAAAGTCAAAATACATTATGTGCCATAGGATCTTGTATGATATTCTAAATCGATTATACCAAAAAACTTCTCCTGACAGTGAGAGACCTGCAGCCATTAGCGCTCCACCCAGGTATTAGAACAGAAATTTTCCTGAAAATGCAAAATCCATACGCAAGTCATGACCTGCAAAGTTCAAGTAGGTACACAATTAAAGCCTTTCCTGAATCCCAGTGAGAACAACCTGCCTTATCCAAGTAAATTCAATGGAGTTGGGGATCAGTTTTCAGCATTTCATTTCCTACATATTCTTATTTCCCTCTTGTATAGTTGCTTGCCAATAGGCATGGTGTAATTTATTTAAGGCATGCATGCTCAGACCCCTGGTGAATATTTCATAGGGCTGTGATTCAGGAGCTGGTTCAGATCTCTAATTTCTTGAAAATGTGGCCGTAACCAAGGTTGACAGTCTCTGGAGTTCTCATTAAAATCAGACCACACAGACAGAAGTGGGCTTATGAACAAAGCTTCCATTGGTTACTTTTTTTTCACCACTTCCATTAATTAAAAACAAGAACAAGAGCTTTATTTGGATCATGAATGACATACATGGGTTGGCATCATGCTTTACAATATGACCAGTGCACAGAATCAAAATTCCAAATGACAAGATGCTGCCTCCCAAATCTCTGGATTGGCTATTTAAATCAACTCAATCTGTGATTACAGCTGAAAATGTGTTGCTGAAAAAGCGCAGCAGGTCAGGCAGCATCCAAGGAACAGGAGATTCGACGTTTCGGGCATAAGCCCTTCTTCAGGATTGAGGAAAGTGTGTCCAGCAGGAGGCCTCCCTACCTTTAATCTTAGCCTGCCGGACAAACTTTCCTCATTCCTGAAGAAGGGCTTATGCCCGAAACGTCGAATCTCCTGTTCCTTGGATGCTGCCTGACCTGCTGCGCTTTTCCAGCAACACATTTTCAGCTCTGATCTCCAGCATCTGCAGTCCTCACTTTCTCCTCAATTTAGGGCGGCACGGTGGCACAGTGGTTAGCACTGCTGCCTCACAGCGCCAGGGACCTGGGTTCAATTCCCGCCTCAGGCAACTGACTGTGTGGAGTTTGCACATTCTCCCCGTGTCTGCGTGGGTTTCCTCCGGGTGCTCCGGTTTCCTCCCACAGTCACAAAGATGTGCGGGTCAGGTGAATTGGCCATGCTAAATTGCCCGTAGTGTTAGGTAAGGGGTAAATGTAGGGGTATGGGTGGGTTGCGGGTCGGTGTGGACTTGTTGGGCGGGAGGGCCTGTTTCCATACTGTAAGTAATCTAATCTGTCATTAACATTGACATCACTCAGCAATTTGTCTACTTCTTTTGTTGGAGCACATTATGGTTAGAGCTTCCATCTACTGCTCCATTATTCAGACATGAGCTTTCCCATCAAATACAGATGGGTGATTTAAGCAAATACATGAGGATAGGGAAAGGCATGGACAGACCCTAACCTATCCTGAAAATAGTGATTTGAAGCTCTTTGGAATTCAAGTTGCCTTCAGCTTGACCTTTTCTTTTTAGCTTCTGTCGAATTATTGGGGCCAATCGCTCAGCTGCTTCCATTGGGAATAGGTTACTGACGAAGCAGATCGCTACTCAGCAAATTTTTCCTATTTACGTCAACTGTGGGAGAGAAAGAGAATGCACAGTAACTATCCATAGCACGGTGTAAACAATTTAGTCGTAAGCGTAACGGCTTTTAATAATGATCAATGATTAAACAGTCAAGTGTCTGCCAGCCCATGCTCAGGCCAATGCTATATTGATTCTATTATCACCATGTTGCAGCCAGATAACAGCTCTAACTCCTGATCTGTAACTAAAATCTATTGCCTTTGTTCAAGCACAATGCTGACGAAGTAAATATGATACAATCCCCAAGAAAGAAACATTTCTAATCAAAATTCCCTAAGCCATTGAAGGATGACCCTTTATATATCTTCTGCTTTCACAAGTGTTATTGTAGGATATTGCAGCCATGATCTTAATTTACTCAAAGGGCAAGCAAATACATGGGAGAACAAGGACACGTCACAAGATAATGCACTGCACAGGCAGTATACAGCTGTTCCCATCTCCAGCTGTGCAAAGCTCCAGCTACTTCAAAGTAAAAGAACAATGTCCAAAGTAAACCAGACCAGCCAATTACGTTGACAATAACATACAATTAAATCAATGAAACGAGAACGACTTATTCTCTAATACATACATTCACAGATTGCTAAAGTACTGTTTAATATGAGAGGAAAATGAGCGTACTGTCCTTGGCACTGTGATAGTGCGGAAAATGTGTTGCTGGAAAAGCACAGCAGGTAAGGCAGCATCCAAGGAGCAGGAGAATCGGGCATGAGCCCTTCTTCAGGAATGAGGAGAGTGTGTCCAGCAGGCTAAGATAAAAGGTGGGGAGGAGGGACTTGGGGGAGGGGTGTTGGAAATGCAATAGGTGGAAGGAGGTCAAGGTGAGGGTGATAGGCCGGAGTGGGGGTGGGGGCAGAGAGGTCAGGAAGAAGATTGCAGGTTAGGAGGGCGGTACTAGGTTCGAGGGAACTGACTGAGACAAGGTGGGGGGAGGGGAAATGAGGAAACTGGAGAAATCTGAGTTCATCCCTTGTGGTTGGAAGGTTCCTAGGCAGAAGATGAGGCGCTCTTCCTCCAGCCGTCGTGTTGTTATGGTCTGGTGATGGAGGCGTCCAAGGACCTGCATGTCCTTGGTGGAGTGGGAGGGGGAGTTGAAGTGTTGAGCCATGGGGTGGTTGGGTTGGTTGGTCCGGGTGCCCCAGTGGTTTTCTCTGAAAGTTCCACAAGTAGGCAGCTTGTCTCCCCAATATAGAGGAGGCCACATCGGGTGCAGCGGATGCAGTAAATGATGTGTGTGGAGGTTAAGGTGAACTTGTGGTGGATATGGAATGATCCCTTGGCGCCTTGGAGGGAAGTAAGGGGGGAGGTGTGGGTGCAAGTTTTGCATTTCTTGCGGTTGCAGGGGAAGGTGCCAGGAGTGGAGGTTGGGTTGGTGGGGGGGTGTGGACCTGACGAGGGAGTCATGGAGGGAGTGGTCTTTTCGGAACGCTGATGTGGGAGGGGAGGGAAATATATCCCTGGTGGTGGGGTCTGTTTGGAGGTGGTGGAAATGGCGACGGATGATATGATGTATATGGAGGTTAGTGGGGTGGTAGGTGAGGACCAGTGGCTTCTGTCCTGGTGGTGATTGGAGGGGCAGGGCTCAAGGGTGGAGGAGCGGGAAGTGGAGGAGATGCGGTGGAGGGCATTGTCGATCACGTCTGGGAGGAAATTGCGGTCTTTGAAGAAGGAGGCCATCTGGGTTATATGGTATTGGAACTGGTCCTCCTGGGAGCAGATGCGGCAGAGACGAAGGAATTGGGAATACGAGATGGCGTTTTTACAGGGGGCAGGGTGGGAGGAGGTGTAGTCTAGGTAGCTGTGGGAGTCGGTCAGTTTATAGTAAACAGTTTATAGTGCTGTCATTTTAACAAGGTTATTTTGACCTTGGGTTTTTTTAGGATAAGTCATAAAGGCAGAGATGCAGAGGGGTTTAGAAAGAGCCTAGTTTAACAATTGCAGGGGAGTGGCCTGTTCTCCCAGTCCAAGTTTTTTCTCGTTTGGTTTAGCATGGCTGTCACAAGATGTTGAATTCCAGGGAAGGTTGCAAACTTCAGCAAATGTTTCCTGACTGAATTTCTCCATGAAATCTCTTTGGAACTTGTTCCCTCTTGCATATAAGAATCTGTGTTTGAATTTACCTTTTTTGCCAAAGGAGTGGGTTTAGGGGATGTTGCTGGATTGGAACAGTTCCTTAGTTAAGTTGCTGTATAGGATGGATTAAGTTTTCCAGTAGTTAAGTTATTCTAAATTCTGTTTTCTTTTGTTCATGTTTCAACTGCAGCATTTAAATAAATTCTATTTTGCTTAACGCTGAGTGGTTTGACCAGCTGCATCACACCTGGAATATCCACTTCACATCTGCCTTTAAAATAAGAAAAAGTTAAGGTAAGGCTACCTTCTTAAAATATCTTGAGGGGGCTTGGCCTGGTCTATAATAATACCCCATATAGTGTATGCATTCTTGTGAGTGGTAGGGCAAATTGACAAGTTACATTAAAAAAAAAGCATATGCATGACATATAAATGGACTCAGAGATGACAGAGTAATAAGACCATGCTAAGATTTATAAATCACCAGTTAGAGCTGAGTTGGAAGAACATGGACAATTCTCAATTCAGGAAAAACATACAGACTACAAAGAAAAGGGGGTTTACTTGGATGCAATTCATGATATAAACAATGGCACTCAGGTCAAGACCTTCCAGAATATCCAGACCATCGTTGGACCTTGTGAATTACAATCTACGTGAACATGATCAGAAGAGGTGTAATTGAATTAGAATGTCAGGTTAACTTTGGAGAAGAAACACTGGAAGATTCCTGCCCTGAGCATTGAAGTGATCAAACTAGTCTGGGAGATAACTTTGATCCTCCAATCTCAACCGCCTTTTAAAAGAGGAGATATCCACCCCAATTAGCGATAGGTCCAACACTCCCTTGCAGAAATTCATTAAATCAGCTTCTACCTCATGAGATGGCAGCCTGGTCTGATCACTTCCCTGTGAAACAAAAACCTTCCAGACATCGTACTTAGCTCTAACCATTTACAACTTAATCTTCTGACCCCTGAGCTTCATCCACTCATTTAATTTCAGAAAATATATGTAGTATACTCTCTTCATCATCTTTTGTTCTTATAGTTGTAGAATGCCAACGTTTTTACCCTATTGTGTAACAAAGATGATTTGAACTGGGAGTTAATCTGAGCAAAAGAATATAAAAGCAGCAGGAGTAGACCAAACTCCTGTGGTCCATCTGCCATGCTTTTTGAAATCAAAGCTGACTTTCAGCTTCACCTCCATTGTCCTGTCTACTCTCCATGTTCCTCGATTTCCTGAAAGACCTGCCTAACACAACCTAAAAGAACCTTCTCATCATCTCAATCACAATGACTGTCCCCAGCCCTGAGATGGCCTCCCAATGTTCTGGAT
Source organism: Hemiscyllium ocellatum (assembly GCF_020745735.1). Taxonomy (NCBI): domain Eukaryota; kingdom Metazoa; phylum Chordata; class Chondrichthyes; order Orectolobiformes; family Hemiscylliidae; genus Hemiscyllium; species Hemiscyllium ocellatum. The sequence goes on along the minus strand of NC_083421.1, from coordinate 32,825,891 downwards.
TTCTCAGAGTCAATAGCCTTCAGAACTTTCCAAGTTTCATCTCGATGACTTCATCTTCTTGTAAACACTAGCAATTAAAGGCCCGATTTACTCAGCACTTCAATGCTCTCATCACAGGAAAAATTCCAATGGTGAAGTTTGCTTTTACTGATTTTCCTAAGTGGAAAATGAGTAAATGGGACAAATGTTCAATGCTCAATATCCACATTATAAAAGAGTCCTGAAAACAGGTCTTCTTTACATCCCATGTGGTAAATGTTTTACTTTTTGATGGAGAAAGCAAGAGAACTAATATAGGACCCCTCCTTTGAAACTTCTTGGTGTCTCTTCCCAAGAAATTTCCCAGTTTATTTTCCCTCCCTTCAATAGTATGGTAGGGATAGTCAAACATAGCCCCATTGCATGTGTAAAGAAAATGATGTGGAAAACAACTTGAATACTGAAGTGCTGGGCCCTGGTATGAAGACGTGATCAGAGTGAGAGGAAGTATGCATTAGTCCCAGGTTTTTCATTAAAGTTCAAGTTTCAATACAACCGAGGGTAACTAATTGATGAAACGCAATTTGCAAAAGCTGTTAAGAATGGGTAATACCCCAAGAGTAGCATTTTGTAATCAAGTTGAATTTCCTGTGCTTCTAAATAAAGAATACTTGCCTCGTGATATATCCCACTTTATTTTTGAAATAAACACCAAGCATTGCCAAGTGTCAATGGAGTATCCTGGAGGAATATAGTGAAACAAGATGATTTGGATAGTAAAACAATAGCGGCAGCACAGTCCATGATGAAGAAACATTTCAAGTCAATTATTTGGAAAATGATGCCGACAAGATGAAAACCCCAATGGATTTGTTAAAGGCATATCATGTTTAACCAGAAAAAAAAACGATGGAGTAACTTAGTAGGTTTGACAATATCTCTGGAGAGAGAAATAAAGTTAATGTTTTGAGTCTTGTAAGACTCTTCTTCAGAGATGCTGCCAGAACTGAGTTCTTCCAGTGTTTTCAGTTTTATTTCAGATTTCCAGCATCCACAGACGTTTGCTTTCACTTCAAGCTTGACCAACTTTGATGAAGTAAAACAAAGGGGTTGATTTTTTTTTAACAAAGTACCACTCAATAGACTTGTAAGAAACTTTAAAGCTTATGGAATCACATGAATCAATGGTAAACTAAATAGAATCTTGCTGAATAGGCTGGGGCTCGTTTTCCTGGAATGTCAGAGGCTGAGGGATGTCCTTATAGAGGTTTAGGAAATCACATGGGGCATGGGTAGGGTAAATAGACAAGGTCTTTTTCCCAGGGTGGGGGAGTCCAGAACTAGAGGGCTGAGGTTTATGGTTAGAGGGGAAAGATTTAAAAGGGACATAGGGGCAACGTTTTCACACAGAGTGTGGTGCGCGTATGGAATAAGCTGCCAGAGGAAGTAGTGGAGGCTGGTACAATTGAAGCATTTAAAAGGCATATGAATAAGAAGGGCTAGACGGACTGGGGAAAAATACTGGCAAATGGCATTTGATTAATGAAGGTCAGCAGGAATGAGTTGGACTGAGGCTGTGTTTCTGTGTTTGTGCATTTGTGTGACTCTATGACTCTATGGTGAAACATTTCCCAGACTTGAGGGAAGTTTTCAGCAGCACTCTCTAGAAATCAGTATTAAGGATCATTGCTTTATTTGTTATATGTTAATGAATTCGACTTGGGTGTACAGGGCATAATTTTAAAGTTTGCAGTTGGTATAAAACTCCTGTTGCAAACAATGGAGATGAAGTTGAGAGACCTCAGGAGGGTACAGAGAGCTTGATGAAATAAGCAATGTTAAAAGAACAGAGACCTAAGGGGGCACTTATAAACCCTATGACCATAGAAGTAGGGGCAGTAGTAGGCCCATTGAGCCTGCTCTGCCATTCAATAAGTTCATGGCTGATTTGATGACATTCCTCACCCCCACTTTCCTTGTGATTCCCTTACAGGTTATGTACACAAATGTGAACAGTGCAAAACAGGCTGAGAAGCCTCTTAAAAAGCAACATGGGATCCCTCCTTTATTGATGGACAGTGCAAATGTCAGAAAATTATGCTAAATCTTTATAAAATATTGATTAAGTCTCAACTGGATTAGGGGGGGTTCAATAAAGGCCATGTCACTTTAGGTGTGAACTCAAGTCCTTAGAGAGGATGCAGGAGAGATTTACTGGAATATAGCCAGAAATGAGAAACTTTGGGTCTAAGCAAACAATGGACAAGCTAGGTTAGTTCTCCTTAGAACTTAGCATGTGAAGACGCAATTGTAATTTTTGAAGATCTGTCTAATAGCGTATAAGCAGAGAGCGCTGCCATTGACAGTAAGGTTGGTGACCAATATGATTGGAAAAAAAAGCTAGAGATGACATGTGAACTTTTTATTTGTACAGATTTGGGAGAAAGAAATTGATTAATGACTTTCAAAGGAGAATTAAACAAGTATTTAACAGGTGAAAAATTACAGTCATACATTGAAAGAAAAATTGATGGGGTTAGTTATATCTGCCAAAGATTACACAGAGGCTTGACATGCCAAATAGCCTTCTTTATATGCTGTGTCTTTCATAAGAGTCTAAAAAACACATCAGGTGATTTTCTTTAATCAATACGCAGAACATAAGAGAACAACAGAGGAAACCCTTTCTCATTAGTGATGGCACAACCTATGCACAACAAAACTCCACATTGTATCTCCCACTATCTCCCCAGCCATGAAAATAATGAAGATAAATGTATTCAGTCTAATTTAAGGTGAATGCAACATCTGGAAAATTCCTCTCCATCTCCCAAAGGCATCAAAGTAGTTCCAACAGACAACAGCATCTGGGTGACATATCCTACAAATCCCTAACTGCCTGCCATGCACAGCAATGACAGGCCCACTTAGGAACACACACAACCCTCTTTTGTAAGATTTCCAATGAATGTCTCTAACCCATTCCCTCCCCCAGTCACTGCCATATCCCCAAACCCAGTTTATGAGCTGTTGCCTTATTTTAAAGGTCAATATCCCTTCATGGAAACATCTAACATCTAACCTAATTCAAGGTTTAAATGGCATCAAGAACATGTAGTTGGTATTCCCTAATGTATCTAGCTCAAATAATATATTCACCTTGACCAAATCTAAGGTATAAAGCTTCAACGCTCTAAGCCTATTTAGTAACTTGGTGCCAATATGATGTACACATTTAAATTCAACAGTAGCAATGAAACAGTATTCCGTTCAGTGTGAGTAGCTGTCCCAATCATTTACGTGTATTTTTCCATCATCCCCAACCTATCAATCAGCTGACACCACAGACCATTCTTACCCAAGGCACTAGGTAAGTGACATGCACCAGCACTTTGTCAATGTCACTCAGAAAGGAGCTGCAGGGAGATGGTGATTCACCCTCAGTCCCTGCAGGAAACCACCTGACTTCTGCTCAGCACGGTGAAGATCAGCGACTTATGTCCTCTGTGCATTTGTCAAATAGCCGTCAGGCTATTAAACTAAAAGGTAGCTGACAAGACTAATGTACAAGACTGCATAATCTACCACTGCAGCACAGCAAGTAATTGCTTGTATAATAGAAGGGGTTACAACCTTATGGGAAGCCAACTGGCTCTCTCCAGTAAAGCAGAAATACATTCTTGCAAATGAAACAATGATTCCAAAAAAAAACAAACATGAAACTCTCATTTATAATCTGAAAAATATTTATTGTTGGTAACCACTGAAATCTCACAAAGTTGATTGGTATTGTAGAAACTACATAATCTGTGAAATGTAATTAGTAAATAAGAATCTTCCAATCACAATTGCTGATGTTATATATAGTGAGGGTAACAGCAAAATGTGGATCTTTAAACTGGAGAAATGTACTCCTCCAGGCATTTGTTAAATTATGAAAAGAAAATGTTTCTTTGCATTTCCTCCAATGATTTCAATATAGAGAAATTAAAAAGTTACGGTTATCCCTGCCTGACTGCTTTATCCTTAAAGAATGACATTACCACCAGGATTTGCAACACCAGTCTGGTGTAAGCGCTGCAGTGCAGAGTCCACATTTATTAGCCTGATATGTCCGTGAAGTGACAGCAACTGTGATCACAGCTCTGCTCATTAAAGTTTGCTAAAATTAGTACTATTTCCACTTATAACCCTGTGAGGTATTATTTGCTCATTATTTTCCTTTTGGCGCCTTCGCTGTTGCTGCACTGCTCTCACCTTCCTCTCAATCTCATTGCACAGGATGTTGCGAGCATGAAAGCATTCTGGGTAAGGTCAAGCAGAATTGCCAACTCATGGGAAGCCCTGGTTTCGGAAAGACCAAAATGGGAGAAGTCTCACTTGGGAAGGCCATTGAACACATCAAGAGATTTCATAGGGAGTGTGCAGAGGTGAAGTCAAGACATGGGAGGGAACACACAAATCTCCATGCAAGTATTCTACCTTAGACTCCAGGCATGTGGAAAAACCAACAGCTCCTACACTGGACTTATCAGCCTTTCCGAACCCATTGTACTGGAGCGGAAGTAGGTTTATCCTTGATCCTCAAAGACTGCCTGAGAAGATTGACACTACAAATTTCAACTGCAGTACAATGAAGCTAGCTTTCCTGTTTCCAAACAGTGATTCATTCTGATCTATGCCACACTCTAAATAGAATACAGGTCTTGTGCATCAAAATTCAGTGCTGAAAGTTTTAATTTCCTTAACATTGTTACCACAATGGGTTAGCACCATGAAGCGTTATGGTGCTTTATCTTTTAAACAGTATGGCTGCAGAAACAAATGTCTGAATCTTTTAGGAGCATGAACAGCGTCAGCTATGGCAAGGAATCTCAGAATTGTAAGAGAAGTCAGATGAGGTCTCACTCGGGTCCAGAGGCACCACCTGTTAATGGGGGTTATATGAATAGCCTCTTAATCTGCAAATCCTGCCTCATTGATATGTAGCTTCCTGTCTTCCCAACAAAACTTATAATTGACCATTTCTGATGTGAAAATCAGAGCGATACCTGGCAACTTCAGTTTGCCACTTGCTCCTCCCAATACTCCACTTGGCACCAACATCTCAGGGCACATTCATGGTCAACATCACAAAGACTACAACCCACAACCCCTACCCCATCCATGGGCATTGACATCCAACATGCACCAAGCTCCTGGCATCATCATGGTACATCTCCAGTGCACTTGCAGCATGTGTCTGCACTTTAAGGCTGAACGTTGGGTTCTGCTACTGCTCCTGCTGTAAGTACCCTTTATGCATTTGCATCCATTGAATGAGGTCCACTTCAGGTCTTTGTCTTGTTCTCTTGGTGCTCACTTATTTTGAGCCTATCTGGATGATCACAACATCACTGTCTTGTCTGGCACTATCCTGCCCTTCCATCCTGCAATACTCAGCCAGAGCTTCTCGGCTGATGACTTCTTATTCATTTGTCTTTTAATGCAGTCACAATGTCAGGAAGCTTGACTTGTCCAGTTCAGAGAAAAACAATTCAGTCAAGGTGTCCTGGCATAATATACCAAGGACAGCCTTCGATACTTGTCCAGTGGCAAGGGCCACTTGGGATGTCCAGGGTCAGGGCCCGCTCTTCTTAAGAGGTAAGGAGCCCAATATTGAGCAGCCCAACTGGCTCTTTCTGCCCTCTACTGGGCTGTTTTCCCCTGGAATGAGAGAAAGGCAGGTATTAAGGAAGACAAAATTGGTTGGCACTGCTGTCAGTGATAGTGTAGGTGGGTTAAGGTGGTGACATGTTCCGAAGGAGTGAGTAGGCAGCAAGGGGGGGCATATTACTGGACAGGGAATTGCTTGGATGAGAGCAAGTGAGGGAAGGTGTATGCAATAGTGAGCATGGTAGACTATGAGCCTTGCTGGCATGTGGATACAGTTACAGAGATAGATTGAGTGTGAGGCAACAAATAGAAGATGGTGGAACTTACAGTGGTGGAGTGGAGATGGTCATTTACCTTTTGCTTAATTACTGTGTAATCCTCAATTTGGCTGAGACTGAGGTGGTAGCATCGGACCAGTCTGGCTGAGCCAGATAGTGTAGTACCCTCTGTTCATTGGGGAAGAGAATGTCTCTGCTGTGCACCACCCCACAGGCACCAGCTTCCCCTTCACCACCACAACGGGAGCATTAATGGTGCACGGCAACTCCCAAGTGGCAGTGCTTGCCTGAGTGCACAATTGCCGTTTTAAAAATAGCACGGGAGCCAGGGATGCTGGACTATTCCATGATATCAAGACAATTGTGAGTTTTTCTGGGTGAGGTGGAATCCAGCTGGCATCAGACAAGATCTAGAACATGGATGAAAGTTAATGAGGTGAGTTTAGGATGATAGTATGACGTCTTATAGCAAGACACTTTCTATGAAACTGATGAGGCTTACACTTTGCTATAATATGACTAGAGGGGTAAATTCAGTGACTGGTTGATAAATCTTTATATTGCCATGATGGGATATAGCACATAACAGTTTTGAAGAAAGTTCAAACAGACTGGACTGTGCTCCCTTGAGATAACAACAATAACAAGGCCAACATCTTCCTGGTTAATAGCAAGCCACTCCCTGTGGAGTGTGTCCAAAGTGCAGACACAATTTGTGGTTTAGCCCTTGAAGAGCACACAAGGGAAGGCCAAGGGTTTAATAGCAAGTGTCACCTCTACTGAAGTGCACTAGTTGGAATGAATGTTCTCATGGCACCCACCTGCACCAAGCGTTAGACAACGTTGAAGCTGACATAGTCAAAAAACTATCCCCTGGTTGCCTCCGTCTCTCACTCCAAGTTTTACACGCCCAAAAAAAGAGCAGAACAACAAAGTGACTCTCTCTCAACCTGAATGCTGTAATTCAATCACGTGTGAAAAGAATCAGAAACACAGAACCTCAACCAAATGAGACAAAGGTAAGGGTTGTGAAACTGACCTGTTCAACTACCATTACCAACATTATGAGTACATTCCACTGCAATAGCCACAGGACTCAACTATCTGCTCTTCATGAACAATTAAGAGACTGATACATAAATCATTTTATTAAAAAGGAAGTTTTACCTTTTTGCTTTACTTGTTACTTCTACCCTAATAAAAGCAAGATACTGTGGTTGTTGGAAATCTGAACTAAAAAGAAGAACAAGGCAGGTCTGATACCATCTGTCCAATGCAACTCTTTTGTAGATCTCAAGATGCTGACAAACCTGCTGAATTTTTCCATTACTAACTTACAGTGATTGTAACAAGGTCAGCCAGGTGGATCTCATAGAATGTGAGTTCCCTGATTGGGGCTGTTAACCTGGTCCAGTCAGGCAGCTCTGCTGGATAGATATAAGCAGGAGGTTATGCTCACTCTGAGAGCTGGCTCTTAGGGGCCAGACCAGTGTCAAGTCCTTTGCATATGCAAATAAAGGGTGACTTGATGACAGGATACTGGCTGCAGAGGAGTTATTGCAACCACTTTTCTTCCTTATTTCTCTATTGTTATTGTTATTTTTTCTTGTGTGTAGTAATGAATAAATTTACTCTTTTTGTTAATTTGACAAAGTCTGGTTAAAATGGCTCCTTTTTAAAGCAAAAGTGCATTTAGTCTGGGAGAGAGGGATCCACAAGGGAAGACATTTTTCCTTAAATTAACTTTGTTGCAGCCAATCCTGTGACCGGGTGAATAAAGAAGAAAAGCCAGTTCATCCCTCCTCACCAGAGAGCTTAACAGTTTGGGGTACCCTGGCTGGAATCACAAGGAAGCATTTCATTTGGGGTCTGGTCATAAACAGATCAAAGGCTAAATGTTATCAGAGTATTGTATTGAATGGTCATAGGATCTCATAAGAAAGTTTTCCCATTCACCGGAAGTTCTCTCTAAGGTTTACAAATTACTTTCAATGGTCAGTCTTCAATACGAACTATGGATTAAAGGGTCAAGGCCCAGGGATTACAAAGTGATTAATTGAAAACATCATGCAAACTGTTGGAAAAGCTCAGCAGGTCTGGCAGCATCTGTGGAGAGAAATCAGAGTTAACTTTTCAGGTCCAGGGACTCTTCCTCAGAACAGTTCTGATGAAGGGTCAAGGGAACTGAAACGTTAACTCTGATTTCTGTTACCCAGCAATTTCTGTTTTTGTTTCTAATTTCCAGCATTCTCAGTTCTTTTGGTTTTCATCATGCAACTGTTGCATAAAGTGAATTCTGCATCCCCTCAGATTACTCCCTTGCCGAGATCATGCACGGGAGAAAGTGAGGACTGCAGATGCTGGAGATCAGAGCTGAAAAATATATTGCTGGAAAAGCGCAACAGGTCAGGCAGCATCCAAGGAGCAAGAGAATCAACATTTTGGGCATAAGCCCATCAAGCCATTTGAAGGGCTTATGCCCAAAACGTCGATTCTCCTGCTCCTTGGATGCTGCCTGACCTGCTGCGCTTTTCCAGCAACATAGAGATCATGCACACTCTTGATTCATCCCACTCCAGCTTAAACCCTCAATTTCTGTCTAATTTTTCTAAAACACAGAAATATATATCCAACACACGGCATAACTTAAAGCTTCAAGCCAAATAATTAAGTTCATTTGAAGAAGTCCAAGCACATGATTTTACACAGTAACTAATTCCTGATCTTACTCCTTCTTGTTAAGGTGACAACTGTGTTTGGTTTTATTCATGGAAAGGGGAGGGGTGCACATGGGACAAGGGGAATGGGTGATTCCTTGCCGTTGATCACCAACCTGTTCACTCCCATGGTGTACCTCCTTCCCATGTTAATTTGAAAGCAAAAACGATGGCCCATTACCCAATGAGAAGATCCCTGGTAGTCAACCTTTTCTCCACCAGTTCCAATTTTTATTTTCATATCATGGGTAAATAGAAGTGCTTAAAGAAAATAAAGTGGCTGCTTCTGTGTTTGTTTTACACATGGACATGATTAAAATAGTGGAGATTTCAGACCAAATGACGAGGTTTGGCAAACCTACATCATAGTAATAGTGGAAATATATTGCTATTTGCACTGAACTAATGTTTTAAAAATGACCAAATAAGTCTCTTACTTTTCTTTCATTTCATCTCACAGCCTGCAAACCTTATATTGAACACCTTACTTATCTTGACTTTACTCAAAGTTGATGGTACATTTTGTGGACATGGAAAAGTCTCTCTCTCTCTCTCTCTCTCTCAGGCACTATCTTGTTTGACTTTATCTTTCTGATGTTTTTTTGTATGAAGAATGTGATACAATTCACACTTAATAGGCCTTGTTTGCACTTTGAAACTTGTTTTACCTGGTTCCATCACTGCATTAGATGTTGTTAAAGAAAAAAAATCTACTGCAGTCTAGGCAGCTGACAGGCATCAGGCATTTTGAACTTACAGGTACAAATTGGAATGAATTTCTTCCATAAATTTATCATAATGGTTTTACCTCCAGTCTTATGTATGCAATCATACAGCCAGATCTTTGTGCATCATTTGCAGAGATCTGCAAGCAAGCTAACATATGATTGCAGTGTATATTAAATATTGTGCACTCAATTCCAAATTGAGATGTGTCACATTTTTAAAATAAATTGACAGCTTGGTCTGTAACAGCAAAGAGTTAGCCAGAGAAAACATTTGAACGTTACATGAAAAGGACTGTGACATTTGACAGCCTATTGACAATATTGTAAAACTGAGCACTTTAATTTATGCAATAGCCTTTTTTTAAAATAAAAGTTCCTTTGCTTCAGCAAATGTTGATCTTGATACTGAATTAAACGTATGGTACAGAGGTATAGCCTTAGCAATTGATATCTAACAACATGTCAGTTAGTTAGCCTTAAAAAGAGACCAAATACTAATCGGGAGACACCAAGACAGAAGTGGAGAAGAGACCATTGCTCTGCTGTATGAAAACATTAAACCACAGGCCAATTACTCCTTTTCACGCACAGAACAAATATTCATGTATGGTGTACAGACAATAAGCATTTTGGGTCATTCAGTATAAGGTCATATTTATAAACAGAAATCAGTGTTGACTGGACTGCTTTCTTCAATCTGTTCCTATCTTGTATTTTTAAGATTATTTGGATGCCACATCAAAAGATTTCCTAAAATAAGAAAATATGGTCACAGTATTTAATTTCTGTGGTAACTACAGGTGGAAATGGCAGCAGCTGTCCCACGATCATTACACAATTGGGCAGACTAAAATGTGGGAAGTGGTGGTTGCACAGAGTAAGAGAACTAAAAATAAGAGTGATGCTGGAAGTAACAGCAGAAACTCAGATAGCTCGAGGGGTGAGTGGTTAAAAATTCAAGCATGACAATAGAGAAGAGGAGAAGTAACACATCTGAAAGACATACAATGCTATGGCTTTAAGAGGTATATTTTGTCCTTGTTTCTTTTACAGAGAGCTGTCTATGAGAAGCCTTGAGTGTTTATTTTTTGGGCCCACTGCTTTTTGTCATTTATATAAATGATATGGATCCAAATGTCAGAGGTATAGTTAGTAAGTTTGCAGATGATGCCGTACTTGGAGGTTTAGTGGACAGCAAAGAAGGTTACCTCAGAGACAATGGGATCTTAATCTGATGGGCCAATGAGGAGTGGCAGATGGAGTTTAA